>NC_079504.1:30968171-31175302 GCF_030052815.1 Hevea brasiliensis | reverse complement strand
TAAAGTCTTTGGGCTCGAATTGATGAGTATAGGGAAGTCAGGGGTTTACCTCGCTATTTGGTAAATTTACGTTAAGTATTCAATAAGATATAATTGTATTTCTTTTGTCTATGATCAAATCAATGCATTGGAATGTGAATTATCTGGGACTGAAGTTTGTTTAAATTAAGATTTTCATATTTAGTTCTTAAATTTCTGATATCTTCTAATTTTGTGTTATAAACCCCAATCTTTGTTTCTTTTCGTTTTCATTACACACAAGTGCAAGAAATTTAATAATTCAGTCTCTAGGATTCGACCTGGATTTACCACTTATTACAAAAAATATTTCATAACTGGTGATTTCAGTTAATTAAATTTCTGGCGGATTCGACAACCACCAAAGTGATATTTATAATAAGGTGGAATCATCGTATCTCGATATATTATATGATAAATTAGTTATTTTATATAAAATAAATTTGATAATGAATGAATATATAAATATGAATGAATTTTAACAAGTAAATGTATATGTATTGAGTGAATTTTCATAATTTTATAATTATTTTATATTTTTTAAATTAATTTTATTTATATATTTATTTAAATATTATTCATTTATTTATATTTCAAGACTATGATATGTTATCGGCGGAGACTACTTTGAGTCCTGCCGGTCGCTATGAGTGCCATACATTGTAATTGTAGAGGGCTTGGAAACCCACCTACAACTTGTTTTTTTAAAAAGATAATAAAGCGTGAAGATCCCTAAATGCTATTCTTAATGGAGATAAAATTGGAACCAACAAAAATGATGAAGGTTCGTGAAAAATTAGATTTCAAGAACAATATTGAAGTTGGTTGTGATAGAATAGAGGTAGGAAAGGTGGCTTGTGTTTACTGTGGAAGTTAGAGGTGCAAGTCCAATTATTGTCTTTTTCTCTCCATTATATTGATGTTATTGTAAACTCATCCTAGCGTTTCATTGGTATATATGGAGGGGCAAAGGAAGCTTTAAAAGTCTAAACTTAGGAGCTACTGATTTGTTAAAAAATCGTTGTTCATTGCCTTAGTTATGCGGAGGGGATTTCAATGAAATTTTATTTTTAGATGAGAAGAGTGGAGGAGTGTTGCATGATCAACAGAGGATGGATGATTGTCACAAAGCTTTGGATTTGTGTAAGTTTGATGATTTGGGTTTCAAGGATTGAAATATACATGGAGTAATGGCGACGGGGAATGAAAATATTCAAGAGAGAATTAACCATTTTGTTACTAATGTAGATTGGGTGAGCTTATTTCTAGATTTTGAGGTTGTTCATTTGTTAAGACAAGGTTTGGATCATTGTGTAATTCAAATCAAATGGTACCATAAAAGAAGTGATAATAGGCTAAAGCCTTAGCCATTCTGATTTGGACATATGTGGATTCGGGATGGGTTATGTTATAAGGTCATTAAAGAATTCTAGAAAACTTAGGGTATTAGTTCGAGTGGGTGTGATGTGGAAGGTAGAATTAGAATGTGTAGTATTGCATTGAAGGAATGGGAGAAAGCCTAGTGTTGAAGTGTATCTACGCATATGGTTGATTGCAAATAAGGGTTAAAATGGTTACAAGAGGGGTTCGAATCTGTTTAAAAGATAAAGGAGCAGAAGGAAATATATATATAAAAAAAAAGGGCTAAGGGAATTAATGTGTAGGGAAGAAGATATGTGGGCACAACGTTCTAGAATTTAGTGATTGAAAAAAGGTGACAAAAATACTTTTTTTTTTTGCCTTTTTTACTCTAAAGCTGACCAGAGAAGAAGGAGAAATAAAATTGAATTAATTAAAAATGATTCGGGTTGGTTGTAGAGAAAGAAAAGGATATTGAGTATGTTCTGACTCAATACTTTAGACAACCTTTTCTTAACCAGTCTCCCATCAGACTATTTAGATGTCTTGGACTCAATAGAGAATAAAGTATCTGTGGAGATGAACACTGAACTCACTAGACCCTTCACCAGAAAAGAAATCCATTGTGCAATTAAACAAATGCATCCTTCCAAGGCTCTAGGGCCTGATGGCATGGCTCCTGTTTTCTTTCTTTCCTTTTGGCATATTATGCGTCTGGATGAGGAAAATAAAGTTCTGTCTATTTTGAATAGTAAAGCATCTCCTCAATCATTAAATCTTACTTCCATTACCTTAATTCCGAACCTCGAAAATTGATAAACCCATTTTATATAGATATTTTAGGATAGTTTTGCATCCATTTTGCCTTTTTAGTTTAGTAATTTTATTCTTTTAATGCTTATTTTAGTTAATTTGTTAATTTTAGTTTCATTATATTTGATTTTTGGAATTTTAATGTTTTTGATAGGTTTTAATAAGGTATAAAGGCAAAAAAAGTCCATATAGAAGAAATTTAAAGTGATTTGGAAGCCTAAAGTGGTGTGAAAAATGAAGAAAATTTGCTTAAAGAAGAAGACCAGCCGAGACTTTTAAGGGCCTCAACATGCCCTGTGTTGAGGGCCGTGTGAAGATATAAGAGTTAGCCAGCAGGAATCCACATGAGGCATGTAAATTCACACTGGGTCGTGTAAACAGAGATTTTGGAACAAAACAGGCCGAAAGTTTCATGGGCTTTAACATGCCCCGTGTGGCGGGTCGTGTAAACAGAGATTTTGGAACAAAATACGTCGAAAGTTTCAGGGAATCCCACATGCCCCGTATAGCTTGTCATGCAGAATCTAAAGGCTCCTCCTCTGAATCAACATGAGACATGTTGAAAATAACTTGAATCAACATGAGGCATATGGGATGGCGCTGGCAGATTTGCTGACATGAAAAAATTTTCTCTTTTCACACTTTTTACACCTTTTTGTCTTTATCCCTTTAGAGACTATTTTTAGGGCAAACCTTGAGGGGATATATAAGCATCATATTCTTATTTTTACCAAAAAAGGAAAAAGGAGAAAGAGAGTGAAAAATCAAAAGAGAAAGGAAAGAGGGAATCACGCCATTTCTAAGAGGAAGAACACCTGCAGAGTGACGTTTTCCAGCTTCCATTTTCAAAGATTTGGATCTTCTTCTTCTGGGTTCTCTTATTTTTAGTTTTATTTTCATGTTTTCTTGCTCTATTTCATATTTTCTACTTCTAAATACAAGCATGAGTGAGTAGATACTTAACATTTCAGAGTTGGGTGTAATGATTTAAGTTTTATTTGTGGATTTGGACTGGTTTTAACCAGATTTTAGTGTATATAAGCTTTGATTCTTATCTTGTGTGCTTATTTACATACCCATTGTTGGTACCCTTTGGGTTTGATTCTTAATCTTAGATTGAAGGACCGAGAGGTGAAAATCTATGATAGATAATCAAGATAATGAACTTAATCACCTAGTGTTAGAAATAAACTAGTGGGTTAAAAGGAATTTCAAGTTGATTAAAATGCTTAAAGAGTTTTGGGTAATTAAACATCGCATGAGAATGGGGTTTAGTTTCCTTTAAAACACTATTTAGTTTGCTTGAAAGAGAAATTAAAGGAAATCAAAATCAACTTTCTTCAAACTTATATTTCCCTTAATCTTGGCTTTGCCTATCCAAATCCCAATGAAATTTACTTCATGAACCTCAACTCTGGAATCAATTTTTACCATTAATTAATTAAATCTTTTGTTACTTGCTGAAATTTTAGTAAATTAGTATAGTGCTTAGAATTTTAATTTCTTTATTCATTATAATTTCCTTATTTTTCTCAATTTAATTTGCTGCATCTCTTACTCTATTTTTGACACAAATTATTGATAGCCCGAATAATCATAACTTTTATAGTTTGGTACTGAAACAATAAATCTCTGTGGGATGATATCTTTTCTTTACTACTTAAATGACCCGTATACTTGCGGAGTACGCAATCAAGTTTTTGGCGCCATTACCGGGGATTTCTTTTGTTTGATATTAGACTATTGATTGTTTGGTTAATTTGGGCATTTTATTTTTTATTTTAATTTCTTTTCTTTATCATTATACTTTGAGATTTTCCTTTTTTGATTTTTCAGGTACATATCTTTTATATGAGAAGAATCAAAAGTGCAGAAATTGATTTAATTTTTTATCCTAAGATTGAAAAGATAGCTAAAGCTTTAAGAGCAGAGTTTAAAAGAAGAAAAGCTGAACTCAGAATTCAAATATAGCAAGAGCAACAAGTGATAGAAGCTATGGCAAACAACAACAACAGATCAATTAAGGATCATGCTTTTCCTAGTTTTAGAGATTTTAGACCGAGTATTACAAGGCCTAGAGTGGAAGCAAATAACTTTAAGTTGAAGCCCTCACTTTGTCAAATGGTTCAACAATCAAAGTTTGGGGGAGATCCTACTGAGAGTCCACATGTGCACCTTGCACATTTTCTTAAGATTAGTGACATGCTAAAGATAAATGGAGTGTCAGATGATCCCATCCGATTGAGATTATTTCCTTTTTCTTTGAAGGATCGTGTTAGGGAGTGGTTGCATTCATTACCTCCGGGTTCAATAACTACTTGGGATGAGTTGTCATAAGCTTTCTTGGCTCAATACTTTCCTTTTAGCAAGACTACAAAATTGAGAAATGAATTAACTTCTTTCAGACCAAGGGATGATGAGAGTCTCTATGAAGCTTGGGAGAGATATAAGGATCTTCAAAGGAGATGTCCACATCATGGAATCCCTAAATGGATGCTAGTTCAACATTTTCTACAATGGTGTTTCTCCAAAAATTAAAAGTATAATTGATGCATCTTCAGGAGGTGATCTTATGGAGAAGTCAGAAGATGAAGCTTATTCAGCATTGGATAAAATTGCTTACAACAATTATCAATGGAGCTGTGAAAGAAATGAAATGAAGAAGCCACCAGCAAGTGTATATGAATTAGATGCCATGAGTATGTTCAATGCCAAATTTGATGCTTTAACGAGAAAAATGGATAAGTTAAGCATGAAGGTTGACTCATCAATTGGAGGATCTAGTCATACAGAACATGTTGGTGTGGGAAATATTCATTGTATCAATGATTTTCCTTCCTTTGGGTGAGAGTTTGGAATGAGCAAGTTGATTTTATTACAATCAAAAACCAGTTGGTAATCCTTTTTCTGCTACATATAATCCAGCATGGAGGAACCACCCTAACTTTTCTTGGGGAGGTCAACAAGGGTAGCAACAAAATTATCAACAACCTCCTAATTTCCAGCAACAGCAGCAGAATTTTCAGTAAAATAGAGTATCACCTGGATTTCCACCACAAAGGAATCAAAATGCACCTATTCCACAACCACCAGTTCAGTCTTCAGACCAAGATTCAATTTTGAAGTCTATGATGGAGAATTTCTTAACTGCTCAACAAAAATAAGGAGAAATGATTCAACAATTAAATTCAAGGATAGACCAGCTTGCACTCGTAACAGGATGTTGGAAAACCAAATAGCTCAACAAGCAAGCTCTTTTAGCAAAGCACAAGGGAAACTTCCAAGTCAACCAGAGAATCCAAGTCAACCAGAGAATCCTAGAGAACATTGCAAGGCAGTGATCCTAAGGAGTGGGAAAATTGTGGGAGAAGAAGAGAAAGATGAGGTAGAAGAGGAAAAGAAGAAAGAAGATGAAGATAAAAATGAATCTATTCCGAATCATGATGAAGCTAATGAGGAAGCAAACAAGAAGAAGGAAATTGAAAAAGAAGAAGAGGAAAAGTATGTGCCTCCACCACCATACAAGCCACCATTGCCATATCCTCAGAGGTTTCAGAAAGCAAAGCTAGATAAGCAGTTTGGAAAATTTTTGGAAGTTTTGAAGAAATTATACATCAACATTCCATTTACAGACGTAATTTCTCAAATGCCTTCATATGCTAAATTCCTGAAAGATATTTTGTCAAACAAGAGGAGATTAGAAGATTATGAAACTGTGGCATAAACAGAAGAGTGTAGTGCTCTCTTACAGAATAAACTTCCACCAAAATTGAAGGATCCAGGAAGTTTCTCTATTCCTTGTCACATTGGGGATACTAGTATTGGAAAGGCATTGTGTGATCTTGGAGCTAGTGTAAGTTTGATGCCACTCTCCATTTGTGAAAAGCTGAAGGCAGGAGATTTGAAGCCTACTACCATTTCTTTGCAACTAGCTAATAGATCCATCAAATATCCAGTGGGAATTTTAGAGAATGTGCCCTTAAAAGTTAGAAAATTTTTCATTCCTGTGGATTTTGTGGTTCTTGAAATGGAAGAGGATATTCACATACCTATCATCTTGGGAAGGCCATTTTTAGCCACAGCAGGGGCTATAATTGATGTAAAGAATGGTAGATTGACATTAAAAGTTAGAGAAGAGGAGGTGGAATTTAATTTGAATCAGACTTTGAAGAAACATCATGGAGTTGATTCTTGTTTAAGGGTGGATGTTATTGATGAGATTGTGGAAGCAGAATTTAAGAAAAGATATCGTGAGGACCCTTTGGAGAATTATTTGGTACATAGTAGAACAACAAAGGATGAAAATCCTGAAGTTGCAGCTTTTGCTCAAATTTTGGAAGCTACTAAAGAAGTTGTAGGAGATCAAGTTTTGCAAGTTGAAGAATTGAAATATGAAGTTGCACACCTATCTTTGCTAGATAAGAAGGACGCACCACAGGTAAACCTCAAACCACTTCCATCTACATTAAGGTATGCTTTTCTTTGACCTAATTCAACTTATTCTGTCATTATTAATGCAAATTTGAGTGATGTACAAGTTGGTTAATGAACTTAATCATCTAGTGTTAGAAATAAACTAGTGGGTTAAGAGGAATTTCAAGTTAATTAAAATGCTTAAAGGGTTTTGGGTAATTAAACATCGCATGAGAATGGGGTTTAGTTTCCTTTAAAATACTTTTTAGTTTGCTTGAAAGAGAAATTAAAGGAAATCAGAATCAACTTCCTTCAAACTTGTATTTCCCTTAATTTTGGCTTTGCCTATCCAAGTCCCAATAAAATTTACTTCATGAACCTCAACTCTGGAATCAATTTTTACCATTAATTAATTAAATCTTTTGTTACTTGCTGAAATTTTAGTAAATTAGTATAGTGCTTAGAATTTTAATTGCTTAATTCATTATAATTTCCTTATTTTTTCCAATTTAATTTGCTACATCTCTTACTCTATTTTTGGCACAAATTATCAATAGCCAAAATAATCATAACTTTTATAGTTTGGTACTCAAACAACAAATTTCTGTGGGATGATATCTTTTGTTTACTACTTGAATGACCTGTATACTTGCGGAGTACGCAATCAAAAATTCATAAACTCCAAAAGATTTTAGGCTTATTAGTTTGTGTAATGTGATTTTTAAAATTGTAATAAAAGATACTGCTAATAGGCTTAAAATTATCCTTCCCCATATTACTTTTCATACTCAATTTGCATCCATCCATGGTCCCCTAATCATGGATAATGCTTTGGTTGCTTTTTAAATATTTCATCATTTAAAGAACAAAGTGGGAGGAAAATAGTCACTTTGCTTTGAAATTAGATATGAGTGAAGCATGTTAGGGGGTTGAATGACACTTTTTTAAAAAAAAAGTTATGTTAAAAATGGGTTTTGATAAATATTGGATGGAATCGGTTATGAAGTGTGTGACTATCGTGTCTTATTCTTTGCTAATTAATGGTGATCCTAAGTGGGTCTTCTTTCCCTAGAGAGGACTTAGCCATGGTGACCCATTATCTCCATATCTTTTTCTTTCACGTGTTGAGATGTTTTCAGGTCTTATCAGAGGCGTAGAATGTAATAATATTCTCCATGTAGTTCTAATTTGTAGACAAGCCCCTTGTGTCTCCCATTTTTTCTTTACTAGTGATAGCATTGCATTTGGACAAGCTACTATGGTTAAAACCAATGCTATAATCAACATTCTTCAGGAAAATGTAAGAGCTTCTAGGAAAAAAAATGAATTTAAAGAAATTTGAGATCCCTTTCAGCCGAAATGTTAGGGATGAGGATGGTACTACTATCTGAGATAATTTTGGTATAAGAGGTATCGACCAACATAAGAAATATCTTAGCTTACCTGCATGTATAGGGAGAAAAAAGAAGGAGTTGTTTATCAACTTACATGATTGGGTTGCCTAAAAACTCCAAAGCTGGAAGGATAAAACTCTCTCAAAAGCAGTCAAAGAGGTTATTTTGAAGGCAGTTGTTCAATCCATCCTAATCTACATGATGACTTGCTTTTTATTGCGTAATGATACCATTCATAAAATTAAATCTCTAATGTCCAACTTCTGGTGGGGCCAAAGGGACAGTGAGCATCACATACATCAGTGCTCTTGTCATTGATTATGCTTATCAAAGGCACGGGGGTGTTGGCTCTGGAGATTTTAAATATTTTAATTTAGCAATGTTGGTTAAGCATTGCTGGAGGCTTATGGAGAATTCAACTTCATTGCTATCCAAAATATTTAGGTCAAGATATCATCCAAGGAGTTCTTTTCTTGAAGCCAAACTAGGATATCAAACTAGTTGTGCTTGGAGGAGTATTTTACAAGCCTGTTGAGTGGTTGAAAAAGTTTCGAGATGTTTGGCGGATGATGGAACACAGATCAAGATTTGGAAATATAATTGGCTTGTTAAATAGAATGGTTTCTGTATTTGGTCTCTTTTGTATTTACTTAGTGAAGATGCTAAAGTCAGTGACCTTATTTTACATGAAGAGAATCACTGGAATTTAGGGTTTGTCAACCAAATCTTTATGCCTTTTGAGGTTGAGCAAATGCTTGTTATTCCGCTTTGTTGCTCCCTATTAAAATGCAACTGGTTTAGCATCATAACAAGCATGGTATCTTCTCTATTCGTAGTGCTTATGTGGCATTGATGCATAAATCTTCTAGCATTCTTTCTTCCTCTTTAGTTTTTGATTGGAAGTCTTTTTGGAAAAATTTGTGGCTATTGTCAGTTCCTCCAAAGATGAGGCATTTTATACATTGGGCTTACTCAAATTTATTGCCTGTGCTCTTGGCGCTGATCACAAGAGGCATGAATATTGTAGTTGATAGTGTCTCAATAAGGTGGAGTTATAGAGCATGTATTGAGATATTGTAGTGTAGCTCAACTTGTGTGGCATTTCTCCCTACTATGAATTGACTCTGTTTCTAATGATAAGAGTCTTATTGATTGGTTTGCTGAACTGAGGTCTTCTCTTTCCAATAAGCGATTTGAGTTAGGTTGTATGATAGCATGGGCGTTATGGCATGCAAGAAATGAACTAGTTTTCTAAAAAATAACTTTCCCGGTTCCAGTCATAGTTGATTAGGCTATTTCCTTCTTAAGTGAGTATTAGGGTTTTTATTCTTCTCCAAAGATAACCAAACCAGCTCATGCAAATGTCAGATGGCAACCCATGCCTTAAGGTATTGTTAAAATTTATTCAGATGTTGCATTAGAGTGCGGGCAAAGTGGTTTACGTATGATTATAAGAGACCATGTAAGAAGGGTGCAAATGGGGTTGGGTGTTAGGAAAAGAGACCCAGATATGGATGTATTATAAGTTGATATTAAAGCAGCAATGTTTGCGATCCAAAGAGCAGTGGAGATGGATTTTGATAAAGTGATATTGGAATTCGGTTCAGCTAAAATGGTCAATCTACATAATGGTGGCACTTTTCCTTTGAATTATGTTGGTACCATATAGGGAAGGTAAGTTAGTTGTCCATTTTCTTGCTAAAGCCTCTCTTAAATGTTGTGGAGAGGAACTTGTTTGGATAGAAGAGGTCCCTTCTCATGTCATGAACCTTGTTCTTAGTGATCATTCACTTCACGGGAGCCACACAACACATTCCCAACACCACCGTTTATGATCCCCCAACCAGGCAATAACATTCTAAAAAAAAAAATCTCTAAAAATTAATCTTTTAACCAATGGCTAGAAAATAATGTAATGAATATTAATTATGATTTATGAACCTTTTTTCGTTGTTTTTTTTTTTATTATTTAAAATTAATAAAATATATGATTTATCTACAAAAGAATTTATGAACCTTCCTTGCTAATGAATATTGATTATTGTTTTATAAATGTGTAATTTAAAATTTTTTACTTATAATAATTATATGAATAGTTAAGTTTTGACCTGCCTCTATGTTTAATTCTATGTTTGCCCTTGCCAGAAACTAGTTGTGTATAATGAGCACAATGAATTTGAGCTGCTACTTCCACTAGAGGAATGAACCGCACTACTAGGCTTCAATAAAAGAAAATTAACATTTACAAAACAACTCCATGAACTGGGCACCTAAAAAAAAAAAAAACAACACAAACCGCTCCATATAAATGGGAGACAAACCAAATTCCCAACTTTGAGGAACAAAAGCAAGAAACCTAAGAACAAAACACAAGAAAGTAAAGAGAAATAAAGAAAATAAGAACAGAAACAAATTTTGGAAATTATTTTTAAAAATACACAAAAAAAAATGAAAAAGCAAAGAAAAATAAAAAAAATAAAAAAGGAGAAAAAACAAATTTGAAAGGAAAAAAGAAAGGGAAGGGGTGGTGTTAGCCAAAAATGGCCAGCAGTACCCTAATAGCAAATCCAAGAAAAAGTTAGCTAATTGTTAGATATTATATTTAATTAGTCTATATTTAATTAATTTTTGATCACCTATTAAATGAATCATTAATCCACTAGTTAAACTAGTAACTCATCAATCTCATTCCTCAATTATTGAATGTTTGGATTGGATTTAATAAAAATGCATTAAAAAATTGGGATGACAACAAATCATATATTTTTTAGCACATGATCTGACCAAACCCTATCGATATGGATTTTTATAATACATAATTGAGGTTTGGAACACTACAAAAAAAATAATCGGATTAGCAACTGACCAAATCGGCTGCTAATTTATTAAAATCAAATACTAGTCAATTTAACAATTGATTCAGTCGGTTGCAATGAAATCGATTACTAAATTAATTAAATTTTAAAAAAACTTTTTGTAAAAAACTATCAATTGCTACTAGCAACTGAAATATAATCTGTTGTAAAAAATTTGGTGTATTTAATTTTGTAAATTTTCAATTATTTTGTAAATTGATTGCTATCTACAACTAAGTTACTAACTAAAAAATTAGTTAGCTACTTAAAAAAATTATAAAAAAAAAAACAAATTTTCAGATAACAAATAAGAAATTTAAATAAATAAAATTTTCAAAACATTATAGCAATAACAAATTATTAATGAAAATTTAACACTAAAAAATAATATAAAATATTATAAAAAAATTACTACTAATTACTATTAACAAAAATGCTAACAAAAAAAAAACTAAATATAAAAAGATATTTATAAAATAAATTACTGTAAAAAATTATCATATTTGTAACAATTGTACTAAAAAATTATAACAAAACAATTACTAAAAATCAATACTACAAATAATTTGCTACCAAAAAATATATTTGTACCAAAAATTTTAATTTACATCAAAGAAAAATAAATTAAATAAAAAAGATGAAAAAAAAAAGACGATGAAGAAGAAAACATATGAGAAAAAAAAAAGATTAAGAAGAAAATATATGAGAAAAAAAAAAGGTAACGAAAAAAAGATAGATGAAAAAGATGATGAATTCAATAAAGTAGATGAGAGAGAAAAAGATAAAAAAAATATATTAGAAAGGAAAAATAATAAATAAAATTGATGAGAATAGAAAAGAGAACAAAGAAAATGAGAGAAAAGAGAAAAAAATAGAAAAAAAAATATGAAAAAAGAAAATGAACAGTAATTTATATAAGCAAATCAGTAACTAATCATCGATTGCTAATTTTCTTTAAAAAATTAAGGTGACTTCTTTAAAGAGTTATTAGCCACGATTTAAAAATTTTATTATTTTTAATTCTTATTTTACTTTTCTCGGATACATTAAAATTAAATAATTTTTATTTGATTATTTTGATTTAGTTCATAATTTGTGTCAATTTAATTATTTTTTTTAAATAATTTATAATTTTATATTGTAATCAATAAATATAAACTTACTCTATATTCTCTATATAAAGTTATCTATGTGCACAATTTATACTTTTTAACATAATTGATACAATTTTTTCTTAAAAAGTTGAAAGTTACTTCTCAAATCTTCACGGTAAAGTAGGGGCTAGCAACCATTTTTCCTCATTGTCTTTTTATTTATTTATTTTTTACATTAGAATATTTTCCTATTTTAGCTAAATAACTATATTTTTATGCATAAAAATAGAATTATATTAAAAAATTAATTATAGGCAAGAATAATTAAAAATATTACTTAAAGCCAAATAAAAAATAAAATATATATAATAATTTGATCAATGAATCAAATATTAAAATAGTCTTAGATTTATAATCTTATCAAATTAAGTAGTAAATTAGTGTCATTCAATTTATTTGACCAATAATATTAATAAATTTTAAATTATTTTTGAATAAAATAATATCTCTGTATTTTAAATAAAATAATCACACAAACTATCAATAATTTATGTATAAAATAATTAAAAATTATATTTTTTTTATATAATTTTGCCATAAATTAATTTAACCAGCACAGGCGGTGATTTTTTATACGAGATAAATATTATGAATTTGTGATTTATTTGCAAAGGTGACTTCTAATTGTGCTTCGTTTATGATTCCATGCTTCATCCTCATGATTCCTGTTTAGCTTCCAGGAATTTTCAATGAATTTTTTAAAATTCTACCCACGATTTGCCTTTAGATTTAATGATTCTTCCATCTTGCAATGAATTTTCTTTCTCGCTTGGTTCCTTCTTGAAGTCTTGCTGGAGGAATGTTGGATTTATTCAATTTAAGGTTTTATTCTCTGCAGAAAGTTACTGTCACTGCATCTGCTGTGAGCAAACTCATCACAGATCAAGGAAGAAGAAGTACTGCCTAATGGAACCAAGGCAAAAGTCTTAATCACTTGTCGTCGTCGTCTCTCTGCATCTACGATTCAAATGAGATGATGGAGTCTTTTGATGGATCTCTCTTTGTTTCGCACTATTAGCTTATCAAAATAGAAATTTTAGTTATGGTTTCCATCGTTTCATTGTTAGTCAAAACTTTTATTCTATGCTCAGAAAGGTTATTTGATTTTTCTAAACAACTCATGCACGTGATAATACAAAAATCATAAAGAAAATAAAATTAGTTTGGTATGTAATTTTCCATTGATCTAAAGCTCAACCGTTGGCTAAATCTAAGGCTAAAACATATACGTTAACAATAACTTAACTGGTAGACTTCGAGTCCCCTCCCCCAATTTGTCTACTCAAAGAATCAGAACGTGGAATTCCAAATGAACTTTTGCATACCAAACATGCTGTGTGAATTTGTCATAAATTTTTTTGAAATTCATTCATTTATACTAGACAAGTTCATAGTTTCAATCTTGTAACATTCGTCAATGATGATTCCTTTTTTCCTTCACCAGGAAAAGAGGGAGCCTTTATTGATTTCTACTCTGAAGTGATTTTGCTATGAACATCACTGTAACTGTTCATTATGGCAACTGCTTCCACTGCACATAAATGGAAGTATGATGTCTTTCTTAGCTTCAGAGGACAGGACACCCGTGATAATTTTACTCGCCATCTACATGAAGCTTTATGTCATAAAAAAATCAAAACCTTCATAGACAATAACCTTGAAAGAGGGGAAGAAATAACACCAGCACTTTTGAGAACAATTGAAGAATCAATGATTTCTATAATCATTTTCTCAAAAAACCATGCATCTTCTCCATGGTGTTTGGATGAAATGGTGAAAATACTTGAATGCAAGGAAAATTTTGGATAGATTGTTTTACCAATTTTCTACCATGTAGATCCATCCAATGTAGAAGAACAAAGTGGGTGTTTTACAGATGCATTTACTGAGCTTGAGAAGAACTTTAAGGAGAAAATAGAAAAGGTGCCCAGGTGGAGGGCTAACTTGGTGAAAGCAGCTGGTATATCTGGATGGGATTCCCAAGTGATCAGGTATGTATGTATTACTCTTGCTTTTTGTTTAAGGTTTCATAAGGGAACATTGAGAAAAGGTGAAAAAAAAAACTATCTTTTTGTGCAGATGTAAATGCAATTGACAATTGATTACAGTAGCAAATAATATATTATTTATATAAGCATTTAAAAATGTTTTTGCTAGCAAAATTTAGAATTAGAACTAATAATTGATCAGAGCATCGTTTACTTCAAAATAGGTATGGGCCGCCCTCCAAATTCAACCATACTTTTTGATGAATAGCAATACCGTCAATTTTTTTTTTCGATAACCTAAAAACAACAATAACTCACAAACAAAATTAATAACAGAATATCCTAACACCAAAAACATGAATTCCAATAAATTTTAGTCCCCAACAATGGCGCCAAAATTCTTGGTGGCTGTTGAATATACCAGAAATTAAATTAACTGAAATTACCAATTATGAAATGTTTTCTGCAATAAGTGGTAAATTCAGGTCAAATCCTAGATACTGAATTATTAAATTTCATGGGCTTGTGTAATGGAAAAAGAAATAAAGGTTGAGGGGGGGGGGGGTAATTCGCAATCCAAAGAAGAATTCAAAAATAAAAAATTAAGATCTAAAATTAAATAAGAAATTCTCAAATTAAACAAACTTCAGTCCAAGCTAATTCGCATTTCAATGCATTGATTCGATCATAGACAAAAGAAATACAATTATCACTTATTGAATACTTAACGTAGATTTACCAAACAGCGAAGTTAAATCCCTAACTTCCCTATACTCATCAATTCGAGCCCAGCACCCTTGTTGACTCTAATTATTAACTGAATTGGTATTAAGCAATCCTCATCAAATTAAAAACTGCTTTAAGAATAGGAAGTAGTTAAGCTGAACAATAATTTATGAAGCATAAATCATTTAATTCACTCTATTGTTTCCTTAGGTTATTATCGAAAACTGGGATCATAATCAATAAAACCTAATTGCTACTCATGTTCAATCTTACACAATAATTACGGATTATGAAGATGAACTAGCACTTGACCACATCAAACAATTAACTAATAGGCCTTTTTAGCAAATCATTCAATAGATCAGAGACAATGAAATCGGAAAATAATAGATATTCAAAAAGACATAAATTAAATTAAGAACCTGGTCTCACAAATCAAGCAAAAGAACTTGAATCCCTTGAACTGAATTAAAAACTTAGCCACTCATGTTCATGGCTTACAGAAAAATTAAAGAAGAAAATTGACGAAATCTAAAATGTGAATAGAGAACGAAAGTCTAATTCTCTCTTTTCGAGAGGCTGCTCAATGATCCCTTGTGTCGGCTGCTGCCTCTTCTATTTATAATAAATGGTTTGGGGTTAGGTTTTTAGAGTCTCTGTCAAAAACTGTAACTGGAGCAAAATCACGAAACTAATGTCAATGAATACATGGCCCGTGTATCACTACATGGCCCAGGGCAGTGTAACTTACTGGAGCTAAATAGGTATGTTTTGCATTGGCACAGAAGGTTACACGGGTCTCCAGGATTTACACGGGTCAAGTTACACGGCCCGTGTACTTTGTTTCTTCCTCGGTTCTCTGGATTTCTTCTGGCAGAATGTTACACGGGTCTGTGGTTGTGCTTACACGACCCGTGTACTTTGTATCAACAACGCTTCTCAATCCTTCGACCTTTCCAAGTTTCCTTCCACACTTCTATGTTCTGGGACTTCACGAAAACCCTGAAAAATACAGCAAGAGTCAAATTAATGCAAATGCTGAAAATTTCTCCATTTAACATAATTATTTTGACAGCTTTCTAAACATATGCTTAATAGATAATTTTACTTTAATCAACTGAATTAGGCATAAAGATACCCTAGAAACATTAAATGTGATGGAAGTAAAATTAATAAATTATGCACTTATCAAATTTTCCTTCATTTATGATTCCATGCTTCATCCTCATGATTGTTTAGCTTCCAGGAATTTTCTTGCTTGGTTCCTTCTTGAAGTCTTGCTGGAGGATTGCTGGAATTTATTCAATTTAAGATTTTATTCTCTATAGAAAGTTACTACCACGGCATCTGCTGTGAGGAAACCCATCACAGATTGAGGAAGAAGTACTACCTAAACAGGAAACAGAGGCCCTAAAACAAAGATCAAGGAAGAAGTAAAACCTAAAGGAACCAAGGCAAAAGTCTTTATCACTTGTTGTCGTCGTCGTCTCTCTGCATCTACGAATCAACTGAGATGATGGAGTCTTTTGATGGACTCTCTCTATTTGGTTCTCACTATTAGCTGATCGAAACAGAAATTTTTGTCATGGTTTCCATCGTTTCATTGTAAGTCAAAACTTTTATTCTATGCTTAGAAAGGTAATTTGATTTTTCTAAACAACTCATGCATGTGATGATAAAAAAATCATAAAGAAAATAAAATTAGTTTGGTATGTAATTTTCCTTTGATCTAAAGCTCAACCATTGGGTAAATCTAAGGCTAAAACATTTACGTTAAAAATAACTCACCAGGTAGACTTAGCTTCGAGTCCCCTCCCCCAGTTTGCATACTCAAAGAAATAGAACGTGGAATTCCAAATGAACTTTTGCATACCAAACATGCTGTGTGAATTGGTCATAAATTTTTTTTGAAATTCATTCACTTACACTAAACAAGTTCATTGTTTCAATCTTGTAACATTCGTTGATGACTGTTCATTATGGCAAAAGAGGGAGCCTTTATTGATTTCTATTCTGAAGTGATTTTGCAACGAACACCATTGTAACTGTTCATTATGGCAACTTCTTCCACTGCACATAAATGAAGCTTTATGCGGTAAAAAAATCAAAACCTTCATAGACAATAACCTTGAAAGAGGGGAAGAAATAACACCGGCACTTTTGAGAACAATTGAAGAATCAATGATTTCTATAATCATTTTCTCAAAAAACTATGCATCTTCTCCATGGTGTTTGGATGAAATGGTGAAAATACTTGAATGCAAGGAAACTTATGGACAGATTGTTTTACCAATTTTCTACCATGTAGATCCATCCAATGTAGAAGAACAAAGTGGGTGTTTTGCAGATGCACTTACTGAGCTTGAGAAGAACTTTAAGGAGAAAGTAGAAAAGGTGCCCAGGTGGAAGGCTAACTTGTTGAAAGCAGCTGGTATATCTGGATGGGATTCCCGAGTGATCAGGTATGTATATATTACTTTTATTTTTTGTTTAAGGTCTCATAAGGGAACATTGAGAACAGGTGAAAAAAAAAAAAATTTCTTTGCAATTGATAATTAATTACAATAGCAGATAATATATTATTTATACTCATTTAAAAAAAGCTTTTGCTAGTAAAATTTAGAATTAGAACTAACAATTGATTGCAGAACTTAAACATGGAAATGGAAAGCTAGGGTTTGAACAAACAAAATTTCATTGCATATTAAGTTAAGCCATAGCACTAATTTTATGTTGCTCAGATATATATGGGTCCGTAGTTGGCTCTCTTGCCTAAATGTTTAAGCTGGAAAGCCTTTTTTTTTTAATTAAATTGTCTCTTTTTTTATTTTTTATTTTTTGGACCTGCCTGTTGACATAATTAGCTATGCAGTAACCTAAACAATAACAAAGGGTTAGCAATCTTTTGTCTATAGAAGATTGAAAACGAACATAAATTGTTTTGCAAGATGTTGCAAGTATTAGGATTTTTTTTATTTATTTGTATCGTTTTGTTATAAAAATGCACGGCTTGAAGGAAAATGTTGGTGTAACATAACTCTTTGGCTGTCTCAATACTTTTTATTCATCATTAGGTCTGATGCTAAACTTGTGAAAGAAATTGTGGAACATATTTTGAAGAAATTGAATCATGCACCCTCAAGAGACTTAAAGGGCCTGATTGGAATTGACTCACGCATTACAGAGATTATAGATTTACTACAGAATGGATCATCAAAAGTTCGAATTGTTGGAATTTAGGGAATGGGTGGCATAGGTAAAACGACTATTGCTGGAGCTATTTTCAATACATTCTCAAGTCAATTTGAAGCTTGCTGCTTTCTTGAAAATGTTAAGGAAGAATCAAAGCAATTTGGTGGGCTTGTTTGTTTAAGGGAAAAACTCCTTTCTGAAATACTGGATGAAGAACATCTACATATTACCACTCCCAACATAGGATCCATGTCCATTAAGGATAGGCTCCAGCGCAAAAAAGGTTTTGCTTGTTCTTGATGATGTGAATGATGTAGATCAATTAGAATTCGTAATTGGAAGATGCAATTTTGGTTTGGGAAGTAGAGTTATTGTGACATCTAGAGACAGGCATGTTCTTATGAAAGGAGTTGATGAAGTATATAAAGTTGAGGGATTGAATGATGATGATGCTCTGCATTTGTTCAGTTTGATTGCTTTTAAGGAGAAGTATCCAAGGAAAGATAGAATGGAGCTATCAAATAAAGCTGTTAAATACTCTCATGGCAACCCCTTGGCAATTAAAGTTATTGGTTCTTTTCTGTTTGGCAGAACAGAACAATATTGGGAAAGTGCACTGGATAAACTTGGAAAAATTCCTCAGCCTAGAATTTTTCATGTGTTGAGAATAAGTTTTGAAGTGCTAGATGATGAAGAGAAAAGTATATTTCTTGATATTGCATGTTTTTTTAGGGGGTAGCAAATTGACTTCGTAGAGAGAATACTAGATGGTTGTGGTTTCTCAGCAGGAATTGGAATTACTGTTCTTGTTGATAAATGCCTTGTCACTGTCCTACATAACAAGTTGAAAATGCAGGACTTGTTGCAGCAAATGGCTCATGAAATTGTTCACCAAGAATCTATTAATGGGCGGGGAAAACGCAGTAGATTGTGAAGATCTTGTGATGTCTGTCAAGCGTTAACCAAAAATCTGGTGAGAGCCATATGCATTCTATATGTTTTTATACTTACATGTGTTTCTATTTATGTGTTTATCAAAGTAAGCCTAATATGTTGGGGTAACCTGTGCTTTATTTATACTTATCTGTGATCTTCCGGGAACTGAAAGGGTTGAAGGGATATGGTTAGACACATCTCAAATAGGAGAAGTGGACTTGATTTCAACAGCCTTTTTGAGGATGTATAACCTTAGATTGCTCAAAATCTACAATTTTACAATTAGAAACTCTGAGCTCTTTGCCATCCAATTTCCAGGCAGAGAACCTTGTTGAACTTAACCTGGCTTACAGCAATGCTAGACAGTTATGGACAGGAGTACAGGTATGCTGCATTATTTTCTTGATTCCCTTTCTTCCGTCATTGCCTTTTGAAAATGCATTTTAGTTTGGGCATGTGCCTATTGTTGTATCCTATTATATTGTTTTTGCTGAATCTTGCGAGTTTGAAAGAGATTAATCTTAGAAATTCTGAGCACTTATCTACAGTGCCTGACCTCTCTCTGGCTAAGATTCTCGAGAGTGAATTTTGAATACTGTACTAACTTGGTAGAAGTTCCCTCATCTAGTCAGTCTTTAGAGAAGCTCGGTGATTTGAATATGAGATACTGCACAAGCCTTGAGACCTTTCCTAGTGTTATTAATCTGAGATCGCTTAAGACTCTTAACTTTTCTGACTGTTCAAATCTTATGAAGTGTCCAGAGATTGCAAAGAACATAGTGTATTTAAACTTAAAAGGGACTGCAATAGAAGAACTTCCCAAATCAACTGGCCATCTCAGTGATCTCATAACATTGGATTTGAAGGATTGCAAAAGAATCAGCAATCTTCTAGAAAGCATTTGTTTATTGAAATCCCTTGTGACTATTAATCTCTCTGGCTGCTCTGATATCACCAGGATTCCAAATATTTCAGGGAAAGTGAGATTCTTGTACTTGAGTGAAACTACAATAGAAGAAATTCCCTCTTCAATTGGTAGTCTCTCTAGACTCTCTTGCTTGGATCTTACAAACTGCAAAAGGCTCAAGAATCTTCCTTGTGATGTTTCTAAGTTGGCATCTTTTGAAAAGCTTATTCTTTCTGGCTGCACAAGAATCACTAGGTTTCCAGTGGTTTCGAGTAATATAAAGAAGTTGCTTTTAGATGGGACAAAGATCGAAGAAATTCCCTCATCAATAGAGTATTGCTTTGAACTTGAGGAACTAGGCCTGCAAAACTGCACAAGATTTCATATTCTTCCGAGTAGTTTTTGTAAGTTGAAATATTTGCGAAGGCTTAATCTCTCAGGCTGCTCCAGATTTGAGAGTTTCCAGAAATTTCGTGTGACAGGGATTCATTGAGATTTCTTCACTTAGATGGAACAGCGATAAGAAAGGTGCCCTCATCAATGAAAAATTTGAGTGGTCTTTCTATCTTGCAACTGAGAAACTGCAAAAAACTTAAATTGAGTGGTGTCTCTATCTGGGAAAAACTTGGTGTCTCTACTTGGGAAAGACTTTTTCCATTGTCAATGGCCATCGCAGAATTCCAGTGGAGAGATTTGACGTTCTGCGTAAGCTATATCTAAATGATTGCAGCATATTGAATGTGCCTAATGCTATTGGCTTCTTATTCTCACTAGAAGCATTAGATCTAAGTGGAAACTCATTTTCAGAGATACCTCAAAACATCCTTCAGCTCGAAAACCTGGAGTACCTCGGCTTAAGAGATTGCCTGCAGCTAAGATTAATACCTGCACTTCCACCGCGGCTGACAAAATTAGATGCAGAAAATTGCATTTCTCTGCGTTCTGTAACTAGTAAATCAACTGGAGTGGAAGGAAACATTTTTGAATTCCTTTTCACTAATTGTTACCAGTTGAATAATTTGGCAAAGAAGCGTATCATGGCATATGCACTAAAAAAAATTCATTGTTATTCCAAAAGGCTGTCCAATCAGGTCTATTTCTGTCTCCCTCATCTATTTTTTCTTTTTCTTTGCTGATCATATTCCTTGTTAATTCCAAAAGGGAATCTTGTTTATGCTTCTCTGGATCTGAAATTTCAAAGTGGTTTAGCCATCAAAATGTAGGATTTTCCACTACAATCCAGGTGCCTTCTCATTGGGCTAATAGAGAGTTCCTGGGTTTCATTCTCTGTTCTGTTATAGCATTCAACAAACTCCATATAGACGACTCTGGTTTCCAAGTGAAATGTAGATACCATTTCAAAAATGAATCTGGAGACAGCAATGATCTATATTGTTATTTCAGCTGTTGGTATGGTTCAAGAAATTTGAGGAAGCATCATATGTTCATTGGGTATGATCCGTGTTTGGATGTTAAAAGGTGATGGGTTTGGTAAATACAATTAAGGTTTTAATTGAATTCTACCTTGAAGATATGAATGGACTTCCTTTTCTCTGCTCTGATGTTTGGAATTGTTGGGTCTGTCTGCTATATGCCCAAGAAGAAAGCTTCTGTAGAAGTCTATCAGATTTATTTTCGGCCGCGGCCATCACCCAAGAAGAAAACATGGTCCAGTCGAACATGTTTTTCTATTATTATTTTTATCCCTTTTATGCATCATTAAATTAATAATAATTATATATATATATATATATATATATATTTTAATAAGTTTTTTAAAATTTAAAAAGTGAAAAATTATTTCTCTTTTTCAAAAATAAAAATTATTTTATTTAAAACAATTTAATTCACCTAACGTTATTCAACAAGTATTTACCAGATAATTATCCTGTGGGGCTAGAATCGTGACGTGGATGTAGAACCGATAAACTGGTCCTTATCTCTTGAAAATCTAAATTTGTTCTAATTTCTATGGCCCGCCGGCAGATTGCTTTTGAAAAATAGCGGGCAGCCACAAGTAAAGGATGAACATGGCACAATCAAAGTGATGGTGGCGGTAGCAAATTAATAATTATTTTTTATAGGCATCTTTTATAATAATTTTATCTATCATAAATTTATGACTTATTTTATGATATTTTTGTAATATAATTTTTTAATATGGGTTAATTATGAAAAACTTATTAATTTATCTAAATTCTCACATAAAAAATAAATATAATATTTTTAACAACATGAAAAATATTAATTATAAGTAACACTAAATAACATATAATAACTTAACAAAATAAAATAAATTAGTTCAAGCAAAAATAAAACACATATGAAAAACATTATTCAAACCTAATTAATTAATTAAATACTATGGATGTGAAGAGAAGGAACGTGGTCAATTTATTTTGAAACAAACTTTGATAATGACTAAGTTTTCTCATGGAAAAGTATTAAATATGACATTTACAAGCGATGGCTAGAAGTCCTCTACGCGTTTCCAAGCCGTGGAAACTTTGCTTGTTTTTTACTCACAGTTCAGAAAATTCCTCAATAGAAATTGTTATATTCCCATAATCAATAGGCAAAACCTGTGACCTTCCCATGCATTTTCATGAATTTGACTGCAACCCCTTAAGTGCCTATATATATACGAATCAATAACCAAGGAGGCATATGCTTCTGAGGCAAATTTATAAGAGAAACAAAAGAGTGTAAGGAGATCACAATTTTAACATTTAGCGATGGGTTGGTTTGGCAAGCGAAGTTCTGAAAAGAAACAAAACCCTTATCAAACACCTGCCGGAGGAGCAAATCCTACCCACAAAACTTATGGTAGCGAAGACAAAAAAGGCAAAATTGGAGGCAAAGGTAACCACGGCATTGCAGCAGTTATAGCATCTGCAGCCGCTGCCAGCGCTGCTGCTTCTAGCAGTGCTAGCGCTTGCAGCGGAGGTGCCTGCCACGGAGGATGTTGTTGAGTGATGTCATGCAACAATTCAATTTCTTCGTTATATATATATATATATATGTGTGTGTGTGTGTGTGTGTTAATTCCATTTCAGCTCTTTGAGAGATTGAGGATACCATATGTCATCTGTTTACTCGAATTTCAGAAAATAAGTGATTAAAAATAAAGAGGATTGTTTGTAAGAAATATTTAATGTTGTATGTTCTGTTTTTATGAGATTTGCTGAGTTTCAGATTGATGAATGATTGACCTCTTCAATCTCATTAAAGTATCTAATTATAACGAATTTTTGCAATTACAAATTTAAAAATTAAGATATTTTTCCTTTACTCGTAAATAATAATAATAATAATAATAATAATAATAATAATAATAATAATTTGTACTTTTAGTCTTAAAGATAATCATTAGTTCTAATTGCTTGGTATTAAAGATTAGGGAAAATTACAAAAAAAAAAACCTTGTATTTTTACTCATTTTTATTTCAGAATTTGTGATTCATTTTGTGACAAAATGATATCCTAAGATTCGCACCGTGAGTAAAAGATGACTTTTTTTATTCTCTCCGTTAAGAGATATTGACGTGGAATAGAAAGGTGCTGACGTATAGCAGAAATATGCTAACGTGTTTGTTCGGAAGTTCGCCACATAGCTCCTCAGGTCCGTTGTTCCATTATATTTATCTAGCATAGGCAATTTGAATTTTGGTAGAAATTATTCAGCCAAGATTGACCCAAAAAAAGGAGACTCATCTCCGAACCCAAAGTTTTTCTCCTCCATCTATTTCTGATATCTTTATACTGCTTTTACCAATCCCCAATTCACCTTTGGTCCTAGTGATTCATCATATTGTTCTTCTTGTTTGCTCACTGTGATTTGCTTGTTTTTTCTTCCTAAATTGTTTGTCCACTGAGTGATCTTTTGTTTGGTTTCTTTAGTTCTAGTTGGTCTACCCCCATAGAAGGTGTTCTTATTATGACTTTTCCTGCTTTTGGGATAGGTGTCCCTAATGGAGCACTGGTCCCCGAGATCAATTCTTTGAGGAAAGCGATTTGAATCTCCATCTTCTGGATGTGTTGGTACATATGCTTTGGTGTCATGCCTTGAAATAGTTTTTGCTGATCTAGGATGATAGTGTTATGTGGTGAAATCGGGGCACCAGATGGAATCGTGGGTGTAGTCAGATTTTGAGTCATTATTGTCACAGGTGGGTCTCTTCCTAATGTGGGAGCGATGGAGATGATGCTTTTGCTAGGAGTCCTTAAATCTGTAGCCATTAAGATGACAAAAACCACAAACAATGAAAAATAATTAGGAGTAATCAAAATGCACTAGTAGCATAGAAAACGTAAAAAGGAAGAGAAATGATTTCAGATGTAGGTTCTCAGTTAGTGATCTGAGTTTCCCATAGACAGCGCTACTATTGCCACCATGAGTTCCTGAATACTAGTCTTAATGCCACATAGACCTGCAATAAAAAAGAAAAAAGTGAGATGGGTGGTCTTCTATCAAGCCACTTCGACGCTCAAGTCAGAGAACTGGATGTAAAATGTGAATAAGAATTGTAATGAGATTTTGAAAATGAGAATATGCGTACCTTCTTTCTCGTTAATTAGTTGGTATTTATAAGCTTATTAGGAAAATAATTGTTGCTTCATTCATGGATATTATCTTGACTGATATGTCGAGATTGTCTGCGTAAAATCCGTTCTTGCTTCATTACTAGCGTGATTATTGCTCGGTGTATCTTCCACTCGCCTTGTAGGGTGAGCAAAAGTACTTCTGTTTGATCTTGTTTCAGTTTGATTGTGCTTTATTCCACTCGCTTGGTCTTTTGACTAGCATTTGATCTTTTCTGGCTGCCACGTTAGATATTTGTATAGAATTTTGACTATTTGACTCGAATTTTTTGGCGCGTGGTATCATTTAGTAAAACATAAAACAGAATAAAACTTTAAAATTGAAATTAAAATATTAAAAAATACAAAATAAATATTAATGAAAATATAAAAAAAATAGAGAGATATACAATGAATATAATTAATATAGTTATATTTTTGGTGCCATAATTAATAATTATATAAAATTATTAATTTTTAAATTTAAAAAATACATTAATTGTCCAATCAATATATATGACAATAGAGAAAAAAAACTCAAAATTTTCTAAAAAAATTAATAATAATAATAATAATAATAATAATAATAATAATAATAATAATAAATTTTAAATGAAAATTAAAATATGAAACAACATAAAATAAAATATTTATAAAATGTAGAAAAATGGAGAGATATACGATGAATATAATTAATATAGTTATATTTTCAATGTCATAATTAATAATTATATAAAATATTAATTTTTATATTTAAAAATATATTTATTAATTCAATCAAAATATATAAAATAAAGAAAAATTCAAAATTTTCTAAGAAAAAATAAATAGAAATACTAAACAAATAAAGAATCACTCTCTTTACTTTATTTTAATATGTAGATATAAAAAGATATAGATATAGATAAATTACAATATTTTTAATTTAAATATAATATATAATCGAATTTATTATAATAATGATACTAGTGTAAAATATATTTATTAGTAAAAATTACTTAATAAATAAAAAATAAATTTTACCATAAAAATTTTTAAATAAAATCAAGTATTATAAATTATTACAATCAATTGTATCTTTTGTGTTATATGGAACGAAATCAAATTAAGATTTATTATAATTAAAGAAAAAAGTAATGTTTATATGTATTTTTTAATTTACTATGTTAATGAAAAGGTAACTTTATAATAAATATTTTCCTTAAAGTGTGATAAGTGCATAAATTATTAATTTTACTCTCATCACATTTAGTATTTTTAGTGTGTTTTTATGTTTAATTCAGTTGGTTAAAATATATTTATCATTTAGGCATATTTTTAGATAATTGTGGAATAATTATGTTAAATGGAGAAATTTTCAGCATTTGACCTTTACTGTATATTTCAGGTGTTTCGAAAGCTGTGGGTCTCCAAATTGATTGCTATTTAAACCATTGAAAAGCTAAGATAGAGCACTTCAAATGATAAAGAGTGACCAAAGCCCAAATCAATCTCCAAGGTTGACAAAATGAGCTATGGATCTATTGCAGAAACCCAGACTCGATGGGTCACGAGCAGTTTCAGTATTTATTTTGTATCTGGAGTTTTAGACGTCCAAATGAAGCAAGGCCAAGACCAATTGAACCTTGAGAGCCATCTCTACAACTTCTATGAAGGGCTGGATGAGAAATGAGGCCATTTTAATTATCAAAAATGGCAATGAAGTCGTCACAATGGGCTGGACAATCTGACTGAATCAGTCCCAATTTTTGGGCTATAACTTGGGCTGTAGACGTCGGATTTGGTCCATGAGTACCCGTTGGAAAGCTAAGAAATAGGGCTACAACTTTCCTGAAGAGGGCAGAGACAGATTCGGAAAGAAAGTTGCTGTAAATCTGCCTTGATTCCAGAAACATGAATGCAGGCTGAAAATCTACATCTTGAATTTCAAAACCTTTCCTAGTTTGGTTTGGCTCCTATCTTTGGGGTTAGGTTTTTTACTATAAATACGTCTTTAGGCAGCAGCTAAGGGCATCCCAATTCAGACGTCTCCAACACCTTCATTCTCCATTCTCATCCATAGTTTTAGATTTCTGTTTTTCCTTTATTTTTTTGTAAGCCATGAACATGAGTGGCTAAGTTTTTAATTTAGTTCAAGGGATTCAAGTTCTTTTGCTTGATTTGTGAGATCAGGTTCTTAATTTAATTTATGTCTTTTTGAATATCTATTGTTTTCTGATTTAATTGTTTTTAATTTGTTGAATGATTTTCTAAAAAGGCCTATTAGTTAATTGTTTGATTTGATCAATTGCTAGTTCATCTTCATAATCCGTAATTGTTGTGTAAGATTGAACATGAGTAGCAATTAGGATATATTGATTATGATCCAAGTTTTCGATAATAACCTAAGGAAACAATAAGGTGGATTAAATGATTTATGCTTCATAAATTGTTGTTCAGCTTAACTACTTCCCTTTCTTAAAGCAGTTATTAATTTGAGGAGGATTGCTTAATACCAACTCTGTTAATGATTAGAGTCAATAAGAGTGCTGGGCTCGAATTGATGAGTATAGGGAAGTCAGGGGTTTACCTCGCTGTTTGGTAAATTTACGTTAAGTATTCAATAAGATATAATTATATTTCTTTTGTCAATGATCAAATCAATGCATTGGAATGCGAATTACCTAGGACCGAAGTTTGTTTAAATTGAGATTTACATATTTAGTTCTTAAATTTCTAATTTCTTTTGATTTTGTGTTACAAACCCCCCCCCCAATCTTTGTTTCTTTCATTTTCCATTACACACAAGTGCACGAAATTTAATAATTCAGTCTCTAGGGTTCGACCTGGATTTACCACTTATTGCAGAAAATATTTCACAGCTGGTGATTTCAGTTAATTAAATTTCTAGTGGATTCCACAACCACCAAGAATTTTGGCACCATTACCGGGGACTGAAATTTATTGGAATTCGTGTTTTTGGTGTTAGGATATTTTGTTATTAACTCTTTTTGTGAAGTGTTGCTATTTTCAGGTTTTCGAAAAAGAAAGAAAAAAAAAATTTTATGGCGTTACTGTTCATTAAGAATTTTGGTTGAATTTGGAGGGCGGCCCATGTCACACCTTACCCCTCTGTAAGACATGACATGTTCCCGTAGACTACCTAATGAACTACCGAACTTCACCTACCGATAATTCATTAAGTACCCTACAAGGGATTTTAAAACAATTTTCTTACTTTTAACAAGTGGTGAGCATTTACTAATAAGTATTTAAAACATGTAATTAAGTTGAAAGCTAGTTGGAAATTTTGGCCCATTTTATTTTTCCGCAAATTTTATAAAAATTTTGTGAGTTAATACGTATTTTGAGAAAACAGTTCTTCAATACCTGTAAAAAGCACTTCTAAAAATTTTTCTCAACCACTACTTCAATTTCACAATCAAACTCAATCAATTTCAACAATTCCACAATCATTTCAATCAATTTCTCAAGTTCAAAATTCAATAATCCTCAGAATACTAGCAATACATTTCATTTAAATTAAATAAAATAGTTGTACTCATATTTCATTAGAGACAAAATAATTTATATACATAGTTGTACTCATATTTCATTAGAGACAAAATAATTTATATACATTCTTACAAAATTTACATCAAAAGAAATACAAACTAAACTTTATTACAAACTTCATACAAATTTTGTACAAGCTGCTCAAGACCCATTTACATGTCCATTCATTTATATGCAATACATACATCAAAAGAAATATTTACAATTAGGGTATAAATTATACCCGATGACTTCAAGCTGATAGCTCCTCACACCTCAGTAGCTCAGTCTGCTGCTCCTCTAGTCTCTGTATCTGCGACAGCAATAGAAGCTATCGATGAGTACTAGGACTCAGTGGTTCACAATATACTAAATTAATCTTTATGCAAAACTTAGATCACATTTATTTAAAAATTTGGCTGAACATGAGAATTAAGTACAAATCATGCATTATGAGATTTTAATCCCAAATAGTTCCATTTTGAAGTATCAAATCACATTTCATAAAACCCACAGTTAGATCATGCCATTCGAAACAAATAGAATCTTAATAGCCAGAGGCTAAAGAGAAATCACATCACAAGGCTAGCTAGCTCAAATATATGGATATCCATTCACATCCTCTTCTACTGGCACACCTCAACACTTCTCCAGAGAAGGAATCAAAATTCTAAACTAATTACCCCCACTAGTCGTACTAATGAGGTGTTCAAATATATGGTCATGACACTGTGGTTTCAAAACTTATCTTAACAATTTGCTAAATATTGTCATTTCAAATATACACAATAACTTTCACAATTTAAATCAAACATCATATGAATGCCATAATTCAATATTTCACATTATTCAAAACAGTATGCAGAAGATAATTATAAAAAGTATACGTTGTGTACAAACCTCAAGCGAGTCGCCTCTTGGCCTTGACTCGGTTCCTCGAGTTCTTTCCCGGTATTCTTTTCAACTGAAACACACAATTTTACAGTGTTTCAGTACCATAACTTAGCATAAATCCAAAAATAAATTTAACTTCACTTTTACCTAGCTCTAACGTGCTAAACTCGACGTTCTTGAAATTTTTGTGTTTTGGGTTACTATTCACTACACTATTTAAGTCAAATTGTTGACTTTCTAAGGCTTAATAGGTATGGAAATTCCAACTTCACCCACATGCCACATTTTGGTCACTAAACTTGTTGGTTTTGGTCATTTTCTCAAAACTTAGGTCTTTTAGGCAAAATTGCCAAATTTTCAGTTTTGGTGTCCCTAATTATACTGTTTCATTAGTCAGTTTACTGTTGGAATTTGGCAAAACTTTCTTCATAGAAAATGTTCCCTATTGTCTTAAGTTTATTCTCCTTTTTGAATCACCCAATTGGAGTTTTGTAGCTCAAGTTATAAGCAAATTATGTTTACTGTTCATGCTACAAAATTTTGTTCTGGCAGATTATTAATTCCAACTTCGTTTAACAATTTGATCAAGTTAGGTCCATAATTTGGTCTAACTTTCTTCATATGAAATGTTCTACTATGCCTTAGTTTTCCATCGGTTCAAGAATCACCTAAATCGGAGTTTTCTAGAGAGAGTTATAGCCATTGAAACTTTACTGTTCAAATGGCAAATCTGTAGTCTGCAGATTCAGTGATCCAACTTGGATCAGTAATTTGATTGGGTTAAGGGAATAATTTGGATTGGTGTTCTTCATGAAAGTTTTAGGTCTATATCTCATCTAACCACTGGTAAAAGTTCAGGTCATTTTGACCTGCCTAGCTCGAGTTATGACCAAATGAACAAACACTGTTCATTTGGTCAGTTTGTGCAGGGCAGCCTGTAATTTTTCAACTTTGGTCACTTTGTTCACTAGGTTTTAGTCACTTTTTGGGCATGCTTCCTAAATGAAAATTGTGTCATTTAGTGCCTATTTTCATCCCCAATTGGTCCCATATCCATTGGACTTGTAAAATTTCATTTTTGGTCCCTCAAAGGAGATTTTGGTCATGCTGCCAGCACATGACCTTATCCAATCCGAATTGGCTTTTAATTCCAACACTTCTAACACACCTCATTCGGTCACAAATGACCATTTTTCACTTCACATTAGGTCAAAGACACCATTTACAAGTTTTTCACATTTTTGGTCTCCAAAACCTAATGTCCAAACCCTAATTCACTAACCTCATGCATTTAACTACCTTCAAAGTTTTTAATCCTAACCATTCAACTAACTAAAGTTCTTAAACCCATTCAAACCATTCAAATCATGCAAATCACTCTCCCCTCTCTTCTTGCCAAATTTCAATTTAGTCCCTCACACATATTTTTTTTCATTTTAAGTTTACTTACAAGTTCTTGATGCCATATATACACTAATTAAACTAAAAATTTGAAGTTTGTATTACTAACCTTGTTAGGTGTCTTTGAACTTTCACTTCCTCTCAATTTTCTTCAATTCTTTGATGACCAATCTTCCTCTCAAGTGATTACATCAAGCTTTTGTGAAGCAAGTATGGGAGGATTTGGGATTTAATGATGGTTTCAAAGCTTGAAGCAAGCTTTAAATGAGATTTGCAATGGTGAGGGAGGAAGAAGAATGGGAGGCGGCAACTTTGGGAGAGAAGACCAATTGATTTTTTTTTTCTTTTCCTTTCTTTTTTTATGTCTTATGAAAGATCACAATTCATTTTAATTAATTTATAAATTATGGGATTTATGGCATCATGCATGATGTCATGCATGATGTCATATCCCTACACCTTTTTAACTTTTTCATTTTCTCTTTTTTTTTTTCATTAGTTCTTTAATTTAATTCTCGATCCCGAAGTTTTTTTTTCTCTGATTTTATTTGACAGTTAGGTCAGGAGTCAGCTCTCGGGGTCAATTGACCAAATTGCCCCTCGCCGGTTCATCCCGGTTTGCAATTAATTCCATATTTCTTCCGGCTCTCTGACCTAATTATTTGACTGGCTTAACAGTTCTTTTTCGTGATTTTCTCTTTTCCACTATGTTCATAAGGGTCCTAAGGACCGCAGCGTCACATTTTATGGTTCGAAATTTGAGTTTAAAATGACTTCGCAGTCGTTCCTGAGAAGGTCACCCATCACTATGACTCTCAGCTCGTTTAACTTCTTATGTTTTATTTTTCTTGTTTATACTTAACTAATTGGACATTACTAATTATTTGTGTTTATAGCTTCTCTAGTTGTCTTAAGTGTGGTTCTAATCCTCTTAATTGTCCAGACCAACACCGATCATCGGAACAGTGAAATCTACTAGGCTATGCAAACGGGGGTGTTACAATTCTCCCCCCCTTAAAATAAATTTCGTCTCGAAATTTTACCTAGTACTAATCTCTAAATAGCTGTGGGTACTGTCTCCTCATGTCCTCTTCTCGTTCCCAAGTAGCCTCCTGGCTCAAATGATGGTTCTACAGCACTTTTACCAACGGTATTTGCTTGTTTCGTAGCTGCTTCACCTCATAAGCCAGAATCTCTATGGGTTCTTCTTCATAGGTGAGGTCTGGATTCACTTCAATTTCTTCTACTGGTAGTACATGAGATGGGTCTGATCGATACCTCCTCAACATAGACACATGGAAGACATTATGTATCTTTTCCAACTCTAGAGGTAGTGCCAAACGATAAGCCAAAGGACCTATTCTTTCAAGAACCTCATATGGCCCAATGAAACAAGGACTCAGTTTCCCCTTTCTGCCGAATCTCATAATTCTCTTCCAAGGAGAAACTTTGAGGAAAACTTTCTCACCCACTGCATACTCAATATCCCTTCTTTTCAAATTAATGTAGGACTTCTGACGGTCTGATGCAGTCTTAAGTCGATCTCTGATCACCCTGATCTTCTCCTCAGTCTATTGAACAATTTCGGGTCCAATCATCTTTCTTTCACCCACGTCATCCCAACACAATGGGGTTCTACATTTTCTGCCATACAAAGCTTCATATGGAGGCATTCCAATGCTTGATTGGTAGTTGTTGTTGTAAGCAAACTCAATGAAAGGCAAGTGTGTATCCTAACTGCCTTCAAATTCAACCACACAAGCCCGTAGCATGTCCTCCAAGATCTGAATTACCCTCTCAGACTGGCCATCTGTCTATGGGTGGAATGCAGTACTGAAGTTCAATCTAGTTCCTAGGGCTCTCTGAAGACTACCCCAGAATCTAGAAGTGAACCTAGGATCTCTGTCTGACACGATGGATACTGGCACTCCATGCAGTCTCACAATCTCATCGATGTATAACTTGGCCAATCTTTCTAAACTATAGTCCATCCGGACTGGCAGAAAATGAGCAGACTTAGTTAGTCTGTAGACAATGACCCATACTGCATCATGACTCTTCTGTGTCCTCGAAAGTCCCATCACAAAATCCATTGTTATTCTTTCCCATTTCTATTCTGGTACTGGTAGTGGATGTAACAACCCAGTGGGTACTTGATGCTCTGCCTTCACTTGCTGACAAGTTAGGCATTTGGACACAAACTCTGCCACATCTCTTTTCATAGCCATCCACCAGTAATGCTCCTTTAGCCCCCTATACATTTTTGTGCCACCAGGGTGCATGGCAAAAGGAGACTCATGTGCTTCCTTCAAAATGATCTGCCTCAAATTAACATCATTAGGAACACACATTCTGCCCTGGTGTAGCAATAGACCATCATCTCTGATTGGGAATTCTGGTTTCTTGCCCTTTTGGACTTCTTCCATCAGCTTCTGATACTTTTGATCATTCTGAGCAATCATTCTAATCTGATCAATCAACACTGGCTGTACATGCCTTGCAACTGCTGTCTGCCCATCATCATTAATCTCTAAGCTAGTATGTAATGATCTCAACTCATGTACTAAAGACAAAGGAGTAACCTATAGACTTGCCATAGTCTTGCGACTTAAGGCGTCAGTCACAACATTAGCTTTCCCTGGCTGATAGTCTATCAGACAGTCATAGTCTTTTATCAACTATAACCATCTCCTCTGTCTCAATTTCAACTCCTTCTGAGTACCCAGATACTTCAAACTCTTATGATCTGTGTAGATGTAACACTTTTCCCCATACAAATAGTGTCTCCAGATCTTAAGAGCAAACACTATAGCTGTAAGCTCCAAGTCATGTGTCGGATAATTCCTCTCATGCGGTTTTAGCTGGTGTGATGCATAGGCAATGACATTTCGATCTTGCATCAATACACAGCCTAACCCATTGTAAGAAGCATCATTATAAACTATATATTCTTTACCCGGTGTAGGTAAAGTCAGGACTGGAGCTTCAGTCAAACATCTTTTCAATTCATCAAAACTCTGTTGGCATTTATCCGTCCACTGAAATTTTACATCTTTTCTAAGCAGCTTGGTCAATGGAGATGCCAACATGGAGAATCCCTTCACAAATCAATGGTAGTATCTAGTTAAACCCAGAAAACTATGAATTTCTGTGACATTTCTGGGTGGCCTCCAATTAAGGATAGCTTCAATCTTACTTGGATCTACCTTAATGCCCTCTTCTGATACTACATGCCCCAAGAAAGATATTTCCTGCAGCCAAAATTCACACTTCGACAATTTGGCATATAGTTGTTTCTCCCTCAAAGTCTGCAGTACAATCTGCAGATGTCTATCATGCTCTTCTGCATTCCTCGAATAGACCAATATATCATCTATGAATACCACAATAAACTGGTCGAGGTATGGTCTGAAAATAGTGTTCATCAGATCCATAAAAGCAGCCGGAGCATTAGTTAACCCGAATGGCATAACCAAAAACTCATAATGGCCATAGCGGGTTCTGAAGGCAGTTTTAGGAATACTTTGCTCTTGTACTTTCAGCGGATAATAACCTGATCTCAGGTTAATTTTGGAGAACACAGATGCACCCCTCAACTGATCAAACAAGCCATCAATGCGGGGTAATGGATATCTATTCTTTATTGTCACCTTATTCAACTGCCGATAATCAATACACAAGCGGAGAGTGCCATCTTTCTTCTTTACAAACAACACTAGCGCTCCCCAAGGTGACACACTAGGGCGGATAAAGCCCTTGTCAAGCAATTCTTGCAACTGCACTTTCAACTCTTTCAATACTGCAGGTGCCATTCTATATGGCGTTATGGATAATGGGTCCACACCGGGCATAACTTCAATTTCAAATCGCACCTCTCTTTACGGAGGTAATCACGGCAATTCATCAGAAACACATCAGGAAAGTCACATCTGATGAGGGATGTCCTCAATCTTTGGACTACCCACTTGGGTATCTATCACATGTGCCAAGTATGCTTCACACCCCTTTCTGATCATCCTTCTGGCTAGTGCAGCCAAAATGATGTTTGATGGCAGTAAATGCCTCTCCCCATGTATTACCACATCACCGTATAAAGGGAGACCAAAAGTAACTGTCTTCAGTCTACAGTCAATCATGGCGTGATGCCTGGCTAACCAATCCATGCCCAAGATGATATCATACTCTCTGAAAGGCATTTCAATCAAGTCTGACAGGAAAACATGTCCTTGGATCACCAAAGGACAGTCTCTATAGATTCTGTTGACCCGGACCTCTTATCCTAATGGACTAGTTACTAGCACTTCAAAACCCATTTGGACACATGGAACAGCAAGTGAACTGACTATGCTAGCACTAACATATGAATGGGTTGAACCCGGATCAAACAACACAAATACATCTTGATCAGAGATAGAGAATGTACCAGCTACCACATCGGAAGTCTCAGCCTCTTCTCACTGTCTCATCGTGTAGACTCTGGCTGACGCACTCCCTTGTGCTGATTGACCAACTGTGCCTGACTGCCTGAAGCAGTACCTCTACCTCTGCCCCTTCCTCTGCCAACTAACTGTGAACCTCTCGGAGCAGGACTCTGAATAGATCCCTCAGCAGTAGTAGGAGCTGGACCATAACTCGAAGATGGAGCACTAGTGCAGTCTCTTGCTAAATGACCCTTGCCTCCACAGTTAAAGCAGGCTCTAGTGGCCCAATAACACTCTCCCCCATGAATCTTGCCACAAGTCTCACAGGGGCGGGCAGAATGTGAACCCCTGCTCGACTGCTGACCAGACCTAGGGGGTCTCTGTCCAGAAAATCTGCCCATAGCAAATCTTCCACCTCGACCCCTACTGGGTCCACTAAACTTCTTTTTCTTTCCAGAGGTACCACCAGAACTCGGCTCTACTGACTTTTCCCCTTTCTCTTTCTCTGATTTCTCAGCTTTCTCTGATTTTTCTTTCACTAGGGTCACTTCTGATTCTATTCTCTCCAACTCAAGTGCTTGAGACATGAGCTCTGAGAAATTGTTGTGTCGAAATCCCACAACTTGCATCCTTATACTGGGCTTCAAACCCGTCTCAAATCTCTTGCACCTTGCCTTGCTGGTAGTAAGGAGACTCCTCACATAGTGACTCAGGCGGGAGAACTCCCTCTCATACTCTGCCACTGATCGATTTCCTTGTTTCAAACTCAAAAATTCTTGTAACTTCTGATCAACATATGCATCTGGGATCTATTTCTGTCTGAACTCTCTGATGAAGTCATCCCAGGTTAGCATTGGTGGTTCAGCCAAGCTGTGGGGGATGGTCTTCCACCAATCATACGCATCCCCTTGCAGTAGCGACACGGAGTATTCAAACTTCAATTCATCTTGGCAATGCAGCTTCTTAAATACTCTGTCCATTCTTTCAAGCCATTGCTTTGCCTCTAAAGGGTCCACTGTACCCTTAAATTCTGTAGCCCCATACTTCAATAATTTATCATACTGCCTGGCTGGAGGCAGTGGTTGTGTCACAGGTGTCTGGGGTGGAGCTTGAGCAGGCATACTCCCAGCCATTTATTGAAACATCGTAGCCATCTGCTGTGCAAACTGTGTAGGGAACTGCGGTATTTGTGGGGCTGGTGCTGCTGACCCACTAACATTCTGTAGAGTTGGGGCTTCCCCTTATGCCTCAGCTTCAACAGACTGCTCAACTGAGCGATCCCCTTCTTCCATTTCAGTCCGAAGTTAGGGTATCTCCTGAACAAGTAAAACATGGAGATTTCCCTCCGTTAGTTCATATTCATGATGTAATGCACTGTATGTAACAATTATGGACATTGAGCAGTTGTACTTAACAAAGAAAAACACAAATTTACAAGTTAAAACATACTTCAAAAATTTGCTCTGATGCCACTAAAACATGTTACACCTTACCCCTCTGTAAGACATGACATGTTCCCGTAGACTACCTAATGAACTATCGAACTTCACCTACCGATAATTCATTAAGTACCCTACAAGGGATTTTAAAATAATTTTCTTACTTTTAACAAGTGGTGAGCATTTACTAATAAGTATTTAAAACATGTAATTAAGTTGAAAGCTAGTTGGAAATTTTGGCCCATTTTATTTTTTCACAAATTTTATAAAAATTTTGACAGAGTTCTGTCTGTATTTTGAGAAAACAGTTCTTCAATACCTGTAAAAAGCACTTCTAAAAATTTTTCTCAACCACTACTTCAATTTCACAATCAAACTCAATCAATTTCAACAATTCCACAATCATTTCAATTAATTTCTCAAGTTCAAAATTCAATAATCCTCAGAATACTAGTAATACATTTCATTTAAATTAAATAAAATAGTTGTACTCATATTTCATTAGAGACAAAACAATTTATACACATTCTTACAAAATTTACATCAAAAGAAATACAAACTAAACCTTATTACAAACTTCAAATAAATTTTGTACAAGCTGCTCAAGACCCATTTACATGTCCATACATTTATATGCAATACATACATCAAAAGAAATATTTACAATTAGGGTATAAATTATACCCGATGACTTCAAGCTGATAGCTCCTCACACCTCAGCAGCTCAGTCTGCTGCTCCTCTAGTCTCTGTATGTACGACAGCAATAGAAGCTATCGCTGAGTACTAGGACTCAGTGGTGCACAACATACTAAATTAATCTTTATGCAAAACTTAGATCACATTTATTCAAAAATTTGGCTGAACATGAGAATTAAGTACAAATCATGCATTATGAGATTTTAATCCCAAACAATTCCATTTTGAAGTATCAAATCACATTTCATAAAGCCCACAGTTAGATCATGACATTCGAAACAAATAGAATCTCAATAGCCAGAGGCTAAAGAGAAATCACATCACAAGGCTAGCTAGCTCAAATATATGGATATCCATTCACATCCTCTTCTACTGGCACACCTCAACACTTCTCCAGAGAAGGAATCAAAATTCGAAACTAATTACCCCCACTAGTCGTGCTAGTGAGGTGTTCAAATATATGGTTATGACACTGTGGTTTCAAAACTTATCTTAATAATTTGCTAAACATTGTCATTTCAAATATACATAATAACTTTCACAATTTAAATCAGACATCATAAGAATTCCATAATTCAATATTTCACATTATTCAAAATAGTATGCAGAAGATAATCATGAAAAGTATACGTTGTGCACAAACCTCAAGCGAGTCGCCTCTTGGCCTTAACTCGGTTCCTTGGGTTCTTTCCCGGTATTCTTTTCAACTGAAACACACAATTTTACAGTGTTTCAGTATCATAACTTAGCATAAATCCAAAAATAAATTTAACTTCACTTTTACTTAGCTCTAACGTGCTAAACTCGACATTCTTGAAATTTTTGTGTTTTGGGTTACTATTCACAATACTATTTAAGTCAAATTGTTGACTTTCTAAGGCTTAATAGGTATGGGAATTCCAACTTCACCCACATGCCACATTTTGGTCACTAAACTTGTTGGTTTTGGTCATTTTCTCAAAACTTTGGTCTTTTAGGCAAAATTGCCAAATTTTCAGTTTTGGTGTCCCTAATTTTACTGTTTCATTGGTCAGTTTACTGTTGGAATTTGGAAAAACTTTCTCTATAGAAAATGTTCCCTATTGTATTAAGTTTATTCTCCTTTTTGAATCACCCCAATTGGAGTTTTGTAGCTCAAGTTATAAGCAAATTACATTTACTGTTCATACTACAGAATTTTGTTCTGGAAGATTATTAATTCCAATTTCGTTCAGCAATTTGATCAAGTTAGGTCCATAATTTGGTCTAACTTTCTTCATATGAAATGTTCTACTATGCCTTAGGTTTCCATCGGTTCAAGAGTCACCTAAATCGGAGTTTTCTAGAGAGAGTTATAGCCATTGAAAATTTACTGTTCAAATGGCAAATCTGCAGTCTGCAGATTCAGTGATCCAAATTTGCTCAGTAATTTGATTGGGTTAAGGGCATAATTTGGGTTGGTGTTCTTCATGAAAGTTTTAGGTCTATATCTCATCTAACCACTGGTAAAATTTCAAGTCATTTTGACCTACCTAGCTCGAGTTATGACCAAATGAACAAATACTGTTCATTTAGTCAGTTTGTGCAGGGCAGCCTGCAATTTTTCAACTTTGGTCACTTTGTTCACTAGGTTTTAGTCACTTTTTGGGCATGCTTCCTAAATGAAAATTGTGTCATTTAGTGCCTATTTTCATCCCCAATTGGTCCCATATCCATTGGACTTATAAAATTTCATTTTTGGGTCCCTCAAAGGAGATTTTGGTCATGCTGCCAGCACATGACCTTATCCAATCCAAATTGGCTTTTAATTCCAACACTTCTAACACACCTCATTTGGTTACAAATGACCATTTTTCACTTCACATTAAGTCAAAGACACCATTTACAAGTTTTTCACATTTTTGGTTTCCAAACCATAATGTCCAAACCCTAATTCACTAACCTCATGCATTTAACTACCTTTAAAGCTTTTAATCCTAACCATTCAACTAACTAAAGTTCTTAAACCCATTCAAACTGTTCAAATCATGCAAATCACTCTCCCCTCTCTGCTGGCCGAATTTCAGTTTAGTCCCTCACACATATTTTTTTTCATTTTAAGTTTATTTGTAAGTTCTTGATGCCATACATACACTAATTAAACTAAAAATTTGAAGTTTGTATTACTAACCTTGTTAGGTGTCTTTGAACTTTCACTTCCTCTCAATTTTCTTCAACTCTTTGATGACCAATCTTCCTCTTAAGTGATTACATCAAGCTTTTGTGAAGCAAGTATGGGAGGATTTGGGATTTAATGATGTTTTCAAAGCTTGAAGCAAGCTTTAAATGAGATTTGCAATGGTGAGGGAGGAAGAAGAATGGGAGGCGGCAACTTTGGGAGAGAAGACCAATTGATTTTTTTTTTCTTTTCCTTTCTTTTTTTATGTCTTATGAAAGATCACAATTCATTTTAATTAATTTATAAATTATGGGATTTATGGCATCTTGCATGATGTCATGCATGATGTCATATCCCTACACCTTTTTAACTTTTTCATTTTCTCTTTTTTTTTTCTATTAGTTCTTTAATTTAATTCTCGATCCCAAAGTTTTCTTTTCTCTGATTTTATTTGTGATTAGGTCGAGTCGACTCGGGGTCAATTGACCAAATTGCCCCTCGCCGGCTCATCTCGGTTTGCAATTAATTCCATATTTCTTTTGGCTCACTGACCTAATTATTTGACTGGCTTAACAGTTCTTTTTCGTGATTTTCTCTTTTCTACTGTGTTCATAAGGGTCCTAAGGACCGCAGCGTCACATTTTATGGTTCAAAATTTGAGTTTAAAATGACTTCGCAGTCGTTCCCGAGAAGGTCACCCATCGCTGTGACTTTCGGCTTGTTTAACTTCTTATGTTCTATTTTTCTTGTTTATACTTAACTAATTGGACATTACTAATTATTTGTGTTTATAGCTTCTCTAGTTGTCTTAAGTATGGTTCTAATCCCCTTAATTGTCTGGACCGACACCGGTCACCGGAACAGTGAAATCTACTAGGCTATGCAAACGGGGGTGTTACAGCCCATACCTATTTTGAAGGAAATGACACTCTGATCAAGACCAATCAATCCATTGGATTCCTTGGCCCCATCCTCTTGAGGCGAAATTCGATTGTTTTCTAGGGTTTTGAGGCATTTTTGTGTTTTTACTTTGATTTCTTTTTGTTTATGACAAGAATTTCTCAATCTGGCGAGTTGATCTTTGATCCAAAAGTAGAAAAAATAGCTAAACGGTTGAGAAAATTGGATAAGCAAGCTAGGCAGATTCCGAGTACATCTAAAGGAGTCCAATCTCCAAAGGAGTTAAGTTCGGATTCAGTGTCAGAGTGAATTCCGAAAACGAAACCATGGCTGCTAGAACCTTGAAAGAGTTGGCTGCTCCTAATCCAAACCAACAGCCTTCGTGTATCCAATACCCTGCTTTAAATGTTGCTTTTGAGTTAAAATCTAGACTAATCCATTTATTGCCTAAATTTCATGGTCTTGCAGGTGATGATCCACATAAGTATCTGAAGGAATTTCATGTTGTGTGTTCCAGCATGAAACCTCAAGGAGTTTCAGAGGATCAAATCAAGCTTCAAGCTTTTCCTTTCTCACTGGAAGGCACAGCTAAGGATTGGTTGTATTACCTTCCTTCTGGATTTGTCAACTCATGGAATGGGATGAAGCAGATATTTTTGGAGAAGTATTTTCCTGCTTCCCGTGCTGCCAACATAAGAAAAGAAATTTGTGGCATTCGGTAGTACAATAGAGAGAGCTTGTATGAGTACTGGGAGCGATTTAAGAAGCTGTGTGCAAGCTTTCCCCATCATCAAATAAGTGAGCAGCTGTTGATTCAGTATTTCTATGAGGGACTTCTACCAATGGACTACAGTATGATAGATACTGCCAGTAGAGGAGCTTTGGTTGACAAAACACCAGATGAAGCAAGGAGGCTGATTGCTAACATGGCAGCAAACTCTCAGTAGTTTGGAATGCGAATGGATCACACACCCATAAAGGTTAATGAGGTAAGTACATCTAACCTTGAGAAACAAATTTTTGACTTAACTTCTTTGGTGAGGCAGTTGGCTGTAGGGAAAATGCAAACTGTTAAGGTATGTGGGATTTGTTCGAGTTCGGGTCATGCTACTGACATGTGTCCTGCATTACAAGAGGATAAATCAATGCAACATATTAATGCAGTAGGAAATTATGGACAGCCACAACACAGGTATGATCCCTTTTCTAATGCTTGTAGTCCAGGATGGCGAGATCATCCCAATCTGAGTTATGGGAATCAACCGGTGCAAAACCGATACCAGTAGCAAAGAACACAAGTGAATCAACCACCTCCACCTCCGCCTCCCTCAAATCAAGGTATGTCACTTGATGAAATGGTTAAGGTTTTGGCTAACAATACCCAATAGTTTCAACAGGAGACCAGAAATAGCATTCAAAACATAGAGAGGTAAATTGGTCAGTTAGCCTTATCTGTGAGTAAGATGGAAGCTCAAGGTTCTGGAAAGCTTCCATCACAAATAGTCATGAACCCTAGAGAAAATGCGAGTGCTATACTGTTGTGGAGTGGGAAAGAAGTTTATAACCAGACTCCACATAAGTCAACAAAAAAGAAGAAGCAAGGAGAAAAAGAGTTTGAAGTTCCTGAAGTTGAGGTAAATACTGAACCTAAACTGAATAAGGTTAATAATTATGTTCTTCCTCCATTCCCATGCAGGTTGGCTAAAAATAAGAAAGAAGAACAAGAGAAAGATATTTTGCAGACTTTCAAGAAGGTAGAGGTGAATATACCTTTACTTGATGCGATCAAACAAATTCCCAGGTATGCTAAATTCCTTAACGAGTTATGCACTACAAAGCGCAAGTTAAGAAATAATGAGAAGATTAGTGTGGGGGAAAATGTGTCAGCATTAATTCAGCGAAAATTACCCCCTAAGTGTAAGGATCCAGGTTCGTTTTCTATTCCCTGCAAAATCGGTGATTCTAGATTTGAAAGTGCAATGGCAGATATAGGAACATCTATTGATGTTATGTCAAATTCAGTTTTTCAAACTTTAAATTTGGGTCCTTTGAAAGAAACCAGTGTCATTATTCAATTAGCTGATCGTTCTAATGCTTACCCATTGGGAGTAGTTAAGGATGTGTTGGTGCAGGTTGGAGGATTGATTTTTCCTGCAGATTTTTGCATTCTGGATATGGAGGATCATAGTGCTCTCTCATCAAATTCAGCTTTGATTTTGTTTGGAAGACCTTTCTTAAAAACTGCCAAGACAAAAATTGATGTGGATGAGGGTATCTTAACCATGGAGTTTGATAAAGAGACTGTCAAATTTAATATCTTTGATGCCATGAAGTATCCTGCTGATAATCATTCTGTCTTTTCTATTGATGTTGTTGATACATTTATGCAGGATAATTTTGAGTTAAGCATGGAGGATGAGTTAGAATGAAAATCACAATTGTATGAATTAGAGGAAATTCGCCTTAAGGCTTATAAAAATTCTAGGATCTATAAAGAAAAGACGAAGGCATTCCATGACAAACTAAGGAAGTAGTTTGTGATTGGGCAAAAAGTTTTATTGTATAATTCCGAATTGAAGCTGATGCCTGGTAAGTTGCGTTCTTATTGGATTGGACCCTTTGTTGTTACTAATGTGTTTCCTTATGGTGCAGTTGAAATTCAAAGTTTAGGAACTAACAAAGTGTTCAAGGTCAACAGTCATGAACTCAAGCCATTTTATGGGGGGTTTGAGGAGTATTCAGTGGATTAAGGAGCTTTGCCATGTCGAGCTAACAACGATAAAAAAAAGAGCTTCTTGGGAGGCAACCCATGGGTGGCTTGTTAGCCACAATCAGATTTGTTTTCTTTCCCTTATTTTATTTTATTTTCTAGCATTTTTTCTTTTCTTTTGCATTTGGGCTTTACATTGGGGACTATGTAAGTTTTAAGTGTGGGGGAGGAGAAATTTGTTGCTGCAATTAAAAAAAAAATCATTCTCATAAGCTTGATTCATGATTCTTTATTAACTCTTGGAGAAAAGTACTTTGTCCTTGAAATGACTTTTCTATTTTAGATTGAATTTTTGAGATTTCGGGCAAGGTAATAGTAACTTTAATGATGGATTTTCCCTCTTCTCCATACCATAGAGTGCTTTTTTCCTGCATAAATCATTTAGGCATAATTTAATGGTAAAATGATTAGTTATGTGTGCTTTAAACTTGTGTCATGCATATTTCAGAACTTTATTTAATCTATCAGGGCACTTTATAATATGTAGATGCATAAATTGGGGGAAATAAAAGGTTGAACTTGAAAATTGCTCCACTATTTTAGTTAAGCAAACTAACCAGCGGTCTTCATGAACCCCATGTCGATTCTCAGGCCAAAGCTAGCTAGGATATGAGCAAAGTAATTTCTGAAGGTGACGGTTGAAATAAAAAAAAAAAAAAAAAGTGATAACTGTGACAAGAAAGAAGTACCAATTTCAAATAGAAAAAAAGGGCATTTCTATCTCCCCTAAGATTTGCAAAGAGCTATAATTGTTGTGCTTTGATAAATTACCCTTATGTTTTGGTGTGTATTGACTTAAAATTTTATGGAACTTTAATTGTGTGAGCTTAATTGATTTCAAGCCTTTTGTGTTGTGTTGAAAAATTATTGATATATTGGCATGGTGTTAATGGAATTTGTTGTGATGGTTATTACCTTACTTGCCTTTTCTTTCAGACTTTTAACCTTTTGTTAGAAAAAGTTGTGTTAGGGTGAAGTTAAGGAACTTCTAAGTGGAGTTGATTAAGAGTTTAAGTCATGCATGAGGACAAGCATGGAATAAGTGTGGGGGAATTTGATAGGTGCATAAGTTATTAATTTTACTCCCATCACATTTGTAGCAATGGGATTTTGCGGTCGCCCGGACGATCACTCACCGAAGTGGGAAAAAGTGAGGAGTCGCCACCTTAGTTTTGAGGGAAACTAAAGAAAACCATTTGGGGAGTTAAATTAAAAATGAAACCACTTCAAAACAGAGATTCTAGGTTCGGGGTCCATAAACGGGTGGGGAAGGTGTTAGGCACCCCACCTCGTCCCTTAATAAGGGTAAATAGATTTAATTTTGCGTCCTTTGTAAATCAGTTAGGAGGGCTCGAATGGGAATGTTAATCCTTTTGGTAAAAGGAATGTTTGATTTTTCACTGATTAGGATTACCCAGATACATAAGTAAATGAGACAGCCTTAGTGAGTCGGCGTCACGAATCGTTTTGGTTTTGGGATTATCTTGCATACGGGTTGAAATTTGGTGTGAGAATCGGATAAGAACTCTCCTCCTATCTCTTTTAAATGTTTATTAAAATTTGAGTAGAGACCGGATAAGAACTCTCCTCCGATCTCTTCTAGGTTATTTATTAAAATTCTAATTGGAGATCGGGTAAGGATCCTCCTCCGATCTCTTTGAGGTATTTATTAAAATTTTGAAGACGGGAACCGGATAAGAATTCTCCTCCGATCCTATTTAATAGTTAATAGAATTTTGAGTTGAGACCGGATAAGAACTCTCCTCCGATCTCTTTTAAATTTGAATTTTGAGTTGAGACCGGATAAGAACTCTCCTCCGATCTCTTTTAAACTAGAAAGGAGCCTGAAAGGAATTTTTCCGATCCCCCGAATTTTGGTATCCTAAGAACCTAAAGATAAGGATCCTGTAATTTAAAGATGTTGGGGATAAGACTTATCAATACCTTTTGGTTAGATGGGGATAATGAGACTTGATTTACCGACCTCTCATGTATTCATTTTTACCAATATCTATTAATGACCGATCTTTTCTGTTTCGTTTACTTTGGTTTTATTCCACTTTATGGCATCTTTGCCGAACTGCCGTTTCCTGACGTGTTATTCATGTCCTCTCTTTAAAAAGAGACCTCTAAGTTGCAATTACCTACGTTTACCCAACCATTTACATACTACTGGGAGTTAGAAAACTTGCTTTCAGAAATGATGAAGATTAATAAAAATGAACTGATCACTAAAGAGATGATTTGGGAGTGTCATTCTTTGGGGATCGTTTGTGCAAAAGTAAACTTGAAGAAAATCGCAGATGTAGGAAAAAACAAGGAAAATGCGGAAAATAAACGTGGACACTTAATAAAACAGTAGCATGAACTCCTACAATAACATCTCTTGAGGTTCTCTTGTGCAAAATACTCTTGAAGAAAGTTGCAGATGTATGAAGAATAAAGGAAGTGCGGGAAATAAAAGTAAACAGCAGTATGAGCTCTTACCTGTGAGGAGCCGGATCTACTAAAATAGTTACGGGATGGCAAACAGGGATAAGACAGGGAATTGATTAGCCTGAGAGTGGTGTTCTTCGTGAACTGGAGGGTACTCAGCTAAAATGCGAGTGATATGAAGTTGAGCTTAGAGATGATGGAAGACAGAAAATGAGAGTGCGACCAGATAATGAACAAACTGGAAATGTAGAGTTCCAGTATTCAAAATCTCTTCAAGAAAACACTTCAGAAAACTAGTTTCTAAAGTCTTTTAATCAACACTTCTAAATAGCAGAGTAACAAACTAAATGAAATTTCAGAGTTCCTCTTGCTATAATAACAGCCTCTCGTCTATTTTTTTGTCCGTCCCTTGAACAGTTTTTCATGCAGGTATTTATAGGAATCGGGTGCTCCCCATGAAGGGTCAGGATTTATTTTGAGGGAAATGGAGGGTCAAGATTTCGAAGGACATGATCGGATGTTCAGGAATTAAAGAGAATCAAAATGAATGGCTGAGATCTCTCTTCAGAACATTTGTCCTTTTCTTCTTTCCATCTGACGGTCCCAAATCTCCTTGTCCGGAACGATCTGAGGGCTAGGAGTGAAAGACGCTGGTATTGTCGTCTTTCTCTTGATCCAATGGTTCTGGTTTAGTCCTTACAAGTGAGATCAACGGTAGGGATTGGAATGTACAGGACTGACATGACATACTCGCATTTGTCAAGATTATGGCGATTCTCAGGCATACGGTGGGGATCTCGCCTGCCATGCTTTAACTACCTCGGCTCTGATTCTGATGACGGTTATTGGGGTTTGTCTTATTCCTTTTGTCTTCCGATCCCTCCTCTTTCTGATCTCTTTCACATGTTCTTTCCGACCTTTCATGCTGGTCTCCCACTTTCCGATCTACTATTCCGATCTTTTCCCTTCTTCAGGTCTGGTCTGGTCAAAGTATTAATTGTCCCTCGATTCCCAAGCGCTTGTTTGCTTTTCGCTTCAAAGAATAAATGCTCATTTTCCCCTATATATACTCCTGTCGACAAAGACATTTTTCATCTGATTTCCTCTCTTCCTTCCTAGTTCTAATTGCTCCGGCGGTGGTTCCGGCCATGTTTGTGGTTTTTGATTCCTCTCCGATGGATTTCCTTATTCCTCGACTGAAAATTTATGACCCCGGTGATTGCTTCTTCAAGTTCATTCGGCTTTTCATCGCATTGAGTGTTCCGACAGCGGTTTCCTCCCACATTGGGTGTTCCGACAGCGGATTAAGCTTCCGGTCGGCAATATCCTTGGGATCAGTTATAAACTGATCCTTAGATCGGCTGGTAGTATCCTTGGGATCAGTTATAAACTGATCCTTAGGTCGGCTGGTAGTATCCTTGGGATCAGTTATAAACTGATCCTTAGATCGGCCTCTTCAGATAGGGTTTTTCACCGGTCTCTAGAGATCGTCCAAATGATGTAATTCTTCAATGTAATCAGATCTTTAGAGATCGCCCACATGATGTAGCTAGACCTTTATTGTAATCCGGTCCCTAGAGATCGCCCAAATGATGTAATCCGATCTTTTGAAAATAAAGACTTTACTTTGCCGGTTATCATTTTATTATTTTTGCCTTGATTATTTTCCGATCTCTAATGTGATTATCCAATCTGGTTCTTTACCCGAATGACACTTAACTGATCCTTTATTCAAAATATTTAACTCATTATGCCGATCTCTAGTTAACCGGTCTCAGAACATTCGGATATTTGAGAGAAGTGTCAGAACAGCTGTCTAGTCCCACCAATCGATGCGCTGCCTAGAACCTCGCGAGCATTAAATGCTCGGACTAGTATAAATAGGGGCGAGGGGCTAGCCAGTTGTTCTCTCATTCCTTTCTCAGCTTCTTGTTCGCAACTTCGAAGTTCTCTCATTTTCTTCAGTGTCTCCGACGCCGATCAGATTCCGGTAAGGACTTTGATCTTCTTTTTTGTTTGAGTTCTTTGTTTCTTTTGAAAATGAGCGGTGCCGAAGGTCAGAGAGCGGCGAGCCCTCCTTCCATTCAGTTCTCATGGTCATCGTCTGATGAAGAAGAGGCAGTCGGGCCAAGCACGCAACCTGAACCCCCTAGGGTCCCTGCTCCAGCTCGGGGGCGGATCATACCATCGAGAAGTGTTCGTTCCTCAGGGAGGGAGACTCTCCCCATAGACGAGCTACCGTCGGTTCTTCGAGAATCCGATCTTCAATCATTTAGCCAAGAGTATAATATTAGTCCTGATTCGTACGAGCTAATCAAGTGCCATGGTGATCTTCGTGTCGATCACTCCTTTGAAGGGAACGACATGGTTATGGTGTATGAGGAACAGTTAAAGGCCGGTCTTCGATTCCCCCTGGATGACTTCTACAAGGAGGTCCTAAAACTTCACCGGGCGTGCATCGTTCAAATTCACCCCAACTCATGGCGGATTTTAGTAGCTTCCGAGGCCTATGCCGAGCTAAGGGAATCACCTACGGCTAAGGTGTTCACGAGTTGCACCGCTAACTCGCCGAAAGGACGATGACCATCGGTTCTTTCAGCGAAGCCTCGCTATGGCTCTTTTCCGATCTGCCCTCGTCTCTTAAGAATTGGAAGAATCGTTTCTTCATTGTGAGGAGCAAAGATCCGAGCTGCTTTGAGGACTTCCCCCGCAGCTGGTGGTACCAGGGACCCTTGCTTCCGAACCACATTACCCTGAGCCAAGATGAAAGCCTAATAGTGATGGATTTGAAGAGTGAGGCTGCCACTAAAAAGTATTCTTGTTTGGATGCGGTGACTGCCGAGCTGCACCATTGGACTGTTCACCGCCATCGCCAAGACCGCGAACTTTCGCTCTCTAACCTCGGCATCGGTATTTTCTATATCTCAGTTCTCACGACCTTAGCGATCTCACTAACCTTTTCTTTGTGCAGGTATGGCGGGTGGTGATGGTTCTAGGAAGCGGAAGAAGGAGAGAGAGATTTCTCGGAAGATAAAGGAGATAAAGCGTTCGGAACGACTACAAACACCCGGTCACGAACCTGGGGAGATACAAAGAGACCCTCCTCAACCTTCGGGTCCACCGACCGCTGAGGCTGTCAGATCTCCTCCTAGATCGGAAGAGCAGCCTCCGCCTCTCTCAATTATTCCAAGCACTGAAGGGGGGCCTACTCAAGCTTCTGGGAGGACCTCTTCTCGTGGCGCTCAAATACTGAGCGACTGCTTGAAGAATAACCGGACTGTCAGGGAGAACCCCGATTTTGCCAAAGTCCTGGGGTCTACCATCTTCTTTCAGGAGGATCGGGACAAAGTTATCCCGAATGGTCTCGATGATATCTTGACTCAACCAGAGCCTAAACGTGGAGTGTCCGTGAACTGCACCATGGTTCGGGAAAAGATTCAGCGTCTGGGTAAGGAGGTCGGCAAGAAGAATCAGGAGCTGGCTTCCCTCCGATCCCAACTCTCATTCGCCCGGGATTATATATCTCAAGTCGAGGGATGGGCGAAGTACCATGAAGACAAGCTGGCCGAACAGACTCGTGTCCTGGATGAAAGGGATCGGGCCCTCGGAGAGGTCCAAGCGCTTCATGCCAACGAAGCTGCTCAGGTCGCCCAACTCATAGAGGAGCTCAAGGCGAAGGATGAGGAGCTTAAGGAGAAAGATAGGGAACTTAAGGAGAGGGATGAAGAGATGGTGACAGGAATAGCCGAGGCCTACGTGAATGCTCATAGGGCTCTCTTGGCCGCGCCTGCTGCTACCTAAGAAGACTTCTCTTGATGGCCGATGTGGCTCCCAAGGCAACGAGGAGGACAAATGAGGAGGAAGCCGAGGGTGAGAGAGAGAGTGAGCAAAATGTAAATCAAGCTGGGGGTGATCCTCCAGCTGAATAGCTTGTACAAAAAGTGAAATGAAATGGAATATCTCTTTTGTTCAATGAATGGATGTGATTGGAAAATCTTTGAATTGCCTAAGTATTTGATTGTATGAGCATAGCGAAACATGAACTAAATGCAATTATTAATCTAAGTATAAAAGCCCGGAAAGCACAATAAGCATGAGATCGGTGGGAGAGAAATGCTAAACGGGACTTGATTGAAAATTTAACTCGAACACTTAAGATCGGAATCCTCATTAAATCGAACCAAAGCTTTAGCTCTTAAACTTTCGGAAAGGAGGTTGGCAATAAAACTGGTAGGAAAAGATCTAGTGCCAGTTCATTTTATTTATCAACAGAGATCAGGAATATTCTTGACAGGTCCGGAAATTCGACAACGGATTTGAGAGGTCGGTAAATGATTTTGAGAGATCGGCGAGGCTTTAATGAATGTGAGGACTTAGCATTGATTCAAGTCTTTGCGAGGAGAGGTCAGAATTGTGACTGCCTATCAAAGAGGGATCGGGAATGTAACTAGCTGTCCAGAGGGGACTTAGTACCAGGGATCGGGTTCAAAGTTTTATTAATTTTGGGGATCGGCCAAAATATGGTGTCGACAGCTGCCCCTCTTTACATAATTTCTATTAAAGGAAAGAAATTTCCGTGTAGGAATTATGTAAAGATTCAGACTCATATTTTGGACGATTAGGTGTTTGAAATTGGGGAACTAATGACCTAGAAATTGTTAACAGAATTTGAAGTACCAGAAAATTAAAATCAACTTAGATCAAGGAACCAGAGGTTGATAACAGAAATTTAAATTGCAGGAAATTAAAATCAACTTAGATCAAGGAACCAGAGGTTGATAACAGAAATTTAAATTGCAGGAAATTAAAATCAACTTAGATCAAGGAACCAGAGGTTTATAATGTAAATTTAAATTGAGTAAAAATTAAAATCAACTTGGATCCAAGAACCAGAGGTTGATAACAGGAAATTTAAATTGCAGGAAATTAAAATCAACTTAGATCAAGGAACCAGAGGTTGATAGCAGAAATTTAAATTGCAGAAAATTAAAATCAACTTAGATCAAGGAACCAGAGGTTGATAACGGGAAATTTAAATTGCAGGAAATTGAAATCAACTTAGATCAAGGAACCAGAGGTTGATGGTGGAATTTAAATTGCAAGAAATTAAAATCAACTTAGATCAAGGAACCAGAGGTTGATAGCAGAAATTTAAATTGCAGAAAATTAAAATCAACTTAGATCAAGGAACCAGAGTTTGATAACAGAAATTTAAATTGCAGGAAATTAAAATCAACTTAGATCAAGGAACCAGAGGTTGATAACAGAAATTTAAATTGCAGAAAATTAAAATCAACTTAGATCAAGGAACCAGAGGTTGATAACAGAAATTTAAATTGCAGGAAATTAAAATCAACTTAGATCAAGGAACCAGAGGTTGATGGTGGAATTACAAGAAATTAAAATCAACTTAGATCAAGGAACCAGAGGTTGATAACAGAAATTTAAATTGCAGAAAATTAAAATCAACTTAGATCAAGGAACCAGAGGTTGATAACAGAAATTTAAATTGCAGGAAATTAAAATCAACTTAGATCAAGGAACCAGAGGTTGATAACAGAAATTTAAATTGCAGAAAATTAAAATCAACTTAGATCAAGGAACCAGAGGTTGATAACAGAAATTTAAATTGCAGAAAATTAAAATCAACTTAGATCAAGGAACCAGAGGTTGATAAATGTATATTTAAAGTGCGGTAAATTAAAATCAACTTAGATCAAGGAACCAGAGGTTGATAACAGAAATTTAAATTGCAGGAAATTAAAATCAACTTAGATCAAGGAACCAGAGGTTGATGGTGGAATTACAAGAAATTAAAATCAACTTAGATCAAGGAACCAGAGGTTGATAACAAAAATTTAAATTGCAGAAAATTAAAATCAACTTAGATCAAGGAACCAGAGGTTGATAACAGAAATTTAAATTGCAGGAAATTAAAATCAACTCAGATCAAGGAACCAGAGGTTGATAACAGAAATTTAAATTGCAGAAAATTAAAATCAACTTAGATCAAGGAACCAGAGGTTGATAACAGAAATTTAAATTGCAGGAAATTAAAATCAACTTACAAGGCGAGTCTAACCCTGACACATGAAGTTCGTTCCCTGACGAAGTGTACTTAACAAGATAACGAAGGCGGACGATTAATGGAGGAGGAGTTGCAAGACCTGACCCATGATCTCATTCTTTTGGATGCCCCTTTTTCATTCCCGACTTTCTTGTTATTCTACGGAAAGCGCCCTCACGGGTTTTCACTTCCTCTTCGTCCATTCGACCAGAAGCGCCCTTTCGGGTTTTCACCTCTAGCCCTTTTTTTTTTTTTTTTTTTTTTTTTTTTTAAGGCCATTCCCTGCAAATCTCATAGCAAAGTACGTGAGGTTATCAATTTTCAAATTCGAATCTTATGGTAAAAATTTTAACTAATCAATAGCGCGTTGAACAAAGAGAAAGGATGGTATGGGAAAACAACAACAGAAGGAATGAAGTATAACTTTATTAAAAAAAAATAGACTTTCAAAGGAGAAGAAAAGGTACAAAGATAGATCTCACATATTCCTTATGGTTAGTTTTGAAGTCTTTTAACTGCCATTATTTCGAGTTCTCCGAAGTCTCATGCCGTAACGGTCCCTTCTCTATCCGTGGTTTCATACCCTCTTCCTTATTTCTCCATTTTGGTTCTTGGGACGCCCTTTTGGGTTTTCACCCCAAGAAGTTTTTTTTTTTTTTTTTTTTTTTTTTTTTTTTTTTGGACGCCCTTTCGGGTTTTCATCTTTCACTTATTTATGCATAATATCTTTTGACAGTGTCGGCATTCACAGGTCTTTGAAACTCTTCGCCGTCCATTTGGGTCAAGATCAAGGCTCCTCCGGAAAATGCCTTTTTAACCATATAGGGTCCTTCGTATGTTGGTGACCACTTGCCCCGGGGATCGTTTTGGTTCAGCAGCACTTTCTTCAGTACTAGGTCCCCGGGTTGGAATTCGCGTGGGCGGACACCTTTATCAAATGCCCTAGCCATTCTCTTCTGGTATAATTGCCCATGACACGCTGCTGCTAATCTTTTCTCGTCAGTAGGCTTAACTGATCCAACCTTGACTAGATCCATTCTGACTCATCAATTCCTGACTCCTTCAGGATTCTTAGGGAAGGGATTTCAACTTCAATGGGCAATACTGCCTCCATACCGTAGACCAGCGAGTATGGAGTCGCCCCGGTCGAGGTTCTTACTAAGTCCTATGCGTGAAGAGCGTAGGAAGCATATCATGCCAATCCCTATACGTGGATCGCTATTTTCCGGATTATCCTCTTTAGATTTTTGTTCGCGCTTCCACCGCTCCATTCATCCGGGACGGTATGGGGAGGAATTGAGATGTCGGATTCTGTATTGATCACACGCCTTCCAATCTTCTGACCGCTCGTTCTTAGCGTTATCAGTGACAATTTCATTCGGGAGACCATGCCGGCATATGATATTGTTTCTGAAGAATTTGAGAAACGTGTTCTGCGTGATGTGAGCATAGGATGTCGCCTCGACCCACTTGGAGAAATAGTCGATGGCTACAAGGATGAATCTGTGCCCATTGGATGCCTTGGGATTGATGGGACCAATCACATCTATGCCCCACATTGCAAAAGGCCACGGTGAGACGAGATTGAACAGCTTGTGAGGTGGCACATTTATCGGATCTGCGTAAATCTGACACTTGTGGCACTTCCGGAAATACTCGATGCAATCCTTTTCCATTGTGGTCCAAAAATACCCACGTCGCATGATTTGCTTCGCCATCATGTGTCCATTGGCGTGAGTGGCACAATTTCCCTCATGAGTTTCAAAAAGGATTCTCTTTGCTTCTTTTGCATCTACGCATCTCAGTAATTCGCCGTTGGAGCTTCTTTTGTATAGGGTTTCTCCACTGGGAAAGTACCCTAATGCTAACCTCCGAATCATCTTCTTTTCATTTTTGCTTGCCCCTGAAGGGAATTCTCCGGTTCTACAGTAGACCAGGATGTCATGATACCAAGGCTTTCCATCGGGCTCTTCTTCAATCATGAAGCAATAGGCTGGCTCATCCCTTACCTTAATCTTCAACGTCTGAAACGTCTGCCCTTCTTCGATTTGAGCCATAACAGCTAGAGTAGCTAAGGCATCTGCAAATTGATTCCTGTCTCTACTCAGATGAGTGAAAGAGATTTCTTCGAATTTCTTGATCAGCTCCAGTAAGTACTTCTGATATGGGATCAACTTGGGATCCTTAGTTTGCCATTCTCCCTTGACTTGATAGATTATCAGAGCCGAGTCTCCGTACACCTCCAACTTTCTGATTTTCATCTCTATAGCGGCATGTAGACCCATTACACAAGCTTCATACTCTGCGACATTGTTGGTACAGTCAAACCCCAATTTAGCAGCTATCGGGAAATGTTTTCCGTCCGGGGATACTAGTACAGCTCCGATTCCATTTCCCGATAAATTGACTGCTCCATCAAAATACATTTCCCATACATCGGTTGGCTCGTCTTCTTTGCAGTCTACCTCATTAATATGTTCATCAGGGAACTCGAAATTCAGAGCTTCATAATCCTGGATAGGGTTTTCCGCTAGGAGGTCAGCGATCACGCTACCTTTCACCGCTTTTCGGGTCATGTAGACTATGTCATATTGGGAGAGTATAACCTGCCACTTGGCTATCCTCCCTGGCACGAAGGGGCTCTCGAATACATATCTGATAGGATCCATTCTGGAGATGAGCCATGTCTTGTGATTCAACATATAGTGCTTGAGGCGATTTGTCAGTCTGTGCTAACGCGCAGCAAGTCTTTTCTAAGAAAGAGTACCTTGACTCACAATCATTGAACTTCTTGCTCAGGTAGTAAATGGCCCTCTCTTTTCGGCCGGTATCATCATGCTGTCCCAAAACACATCCCATAGAATTCTGTTGGACTGCCAGGTACAGGATCAAAGGCCTACCTGCCACAGGCGGGACCAATACTGGTGGATTTGACAAATACTGCTTGATTGTCTCGAAAGCCTTTTGACAATCCGAATCCCATTGGGTAGGGTTGTTCTTCCGGAGTAATCTGAAAATAGGCTCAGCTTTGGCAGTGAGATTAGAAATAAACCTCGAAATGTAGTTCAGCTTTCCTAAAATCGCGCACCTCCCTTTCTGTTTTCGGGGATGGCATTTCTTGAATAGCTCGAACTTTGTCTGGATCCACTTCTATCCCTTTCTCGCTTACTATGAATCCCAACAGTTTTCCCGATCTAGCTCCGAATATGCACTTAGCAGGGTTCAACTTCAACTGGTATTTCCTGAGTCTTTCGAACACCCTCCTTATCACCTGAACGTGGCTCTCTTCTCCCCGGGATTTGATGATCATATCATCCACATATACCTCCACTTCTTTATGCATCATATCGTGGAATAATGTGACCATTGCGCTACCGGTAAGTAGCCCGCATTTTTCAACCCGAAAGGCATGACCCGAGCAGCGTAATCCCCATTGGGTGATGAAAGCAGTTTTATCCTTGTCTTCCTCGTCCATTGGGATCTGATTGTACCCTGATGCCCCATCAATACACGAACATCTGCCCAAGCCCGCAGCATTGTCAACTAGCACATCAATGTGGGGGAGAGGGAAGTCGTCTTTCAAGCTAGCTTTATTAAGATCCCGGTAGTCAACGCACACCCTGACTCTCCGCCTTTCTTCACACGGACGACGTTAGCCACCCATTGGGGATATTTGACCACTTCTAAGAATCCGCGCCATATCGCTTTCTTGACTTCATCCCGAACCTTAAGCAGTGTGTCGGGATTCATTCTCCTCAGTTTCTGCTTTACCGGAATCGTTCCTGGGATTAAGGGAATCTTGTGCGTTACTATCTGGGGGTCCAAACCGACCATGTCATCATAGCTCCAAGAGAACACGTCGAGAAATTCCTTGCTGCACCGATCATATCTCCCAATTCCTCACTCTCCACTACCTTAAGTTCCCTTTTTACTTCTTCCGTGCCTAAGTTTATTGTGCGCGTTTCATCTTCACAAGGCACGAGGGAGGGTTCATCTTTTTCATTGCTTTCTTCTGTAAGGTCTTCCTCAGAATCACTTGAAGAAATGGCAGTTATGGGGATTTCAAAATTAACCAGAGGAATTTCTGAGTCTATTGGATTATTAGGTGTTAATTGATGAATTGTCCTGAATGAATAAAGAATAGAACATGTTATAAGGATGGAATTAAAAAGGAAAGAAAGAGAGTATTGGATTAAAAATGCGCTATTAATTCATTAATATTAATGTCATAAGAAAAGGTCCTTTTACAGTATTACACTTGTCACTATGGACAAAGTGATCAAGTGTAGATAACCAGAGGTACTTTACTCGAGATTGAGTACAGGGATATCCTCCATTGTCCAGTTGTCAAGCTCCTGCTCCCCATCCATTGGCGAAACTAGGGCCTCGTACAAGGAATCAAGTTGGATGACATCGATGGATGGATCATCAAGTGATTCTTCTGTACTTGCTGGATGTTGAATGACTGGTTTAGTGAAGATCTCCTTAACTTCCGGGACTGTTTTCATCTTTCCCCTTTCCGGGTCAAACCTCTGATCCCGAAGCATTTTCCTCATCCGGAACCGCCCATCCATAAGGGCATCCTCCTCATACCCCAAACCACAACGGCCTATCCTCTGAATGGCCGGTATAGGCTCGACAATCCCTTGTAATGTGGCGCCTAGGCCTTTACCCTCTTCATACCCGCTTCTTGACATTACTTTGGCCACCATAGCCATGGCCCCCTCCTTCCCAGTATCTTGCAATTCAAGGGCTTGGAAAGAGCTTTCCAACGATTCCTCGGCCGCTTCCACATAGGGAAGTGATTGCGGCTTGGTGACCAGTATGGCTTCTTCGCCCCTCACCGTGATTATTTTGCCGTCCTTAATATATTTGATCTTCTGGTGCAAAGTCGAAGGAACAGCATTCGCAGAATGGATCCACGGCCTCCCAACAAAGATAGTGTAAGTTTGTTCTATGTTCATCACTTGAAACGTGACCTTGAAAGTACATGCACCGACTTGATTGGCAAGTCAATGTCCCCAAAGACTCTCTCCCGGTGCCGCCAAAGGCTCTTACTACCATGGCACTGGCCGTGTATGCGATTGGTCGATCAAGAGTCTGCTAAGGTCGCGCTTAGGCAAGACATTGAGGGCCGATCCGTTATCGATGAGAACCTTGGCCACTATACAACCCTTACACTTCACGCTACATGTAGAGCTTTATTGTGCCCTAAGCCCGCAGGTCTACCTCCTCTTCGTAAAAGGCTACGAGCCGATGCCTGGATTTGTCCTACTATTTTCTCAAACTGCCCCGGAGTAATGTCGGGGTTCACAAAGGCTTGATCCAGGATTTTCTGCAAGGCTTGTCGGTGCACTTCCGAGCTCAGGATCAATGATAACAGTGATATTCGGGCGGGGGTTTTCCTCAACTGCTCCACCACGTCATACTCGCTCTGTTTCATTATTTGGAGCAGCAGCTCCTCCTCTTCTTTATGCTCAACAGGCTCTGCTTCGCCTGCTTTCTCAACCTCCTCTTCCGTGTTTCTTGATGACTCTCCCATTTTTACTTTCCCTTTTCTCTTCTCTCTTTCTTCGTTCCCGTAACACCTTCCACTTCGAGTTATAAACTCGACTTCTGGCTCAGGTGGAGAGGATTTTGTTGCAATAACGGGCCGAGAACTGGTTTGGGGAGTGATGTTGCTGGTAGGTCCAGCATAAGTCATCCTGAAATGCTCGTGAGGAGCAAAACATGGTTTTGGTGGTGCTGGAGGTGAGGCAAGGCTAGGAGCGGATGTGCTGCTTGATGCTCCCTGAGTAAAAACTTGGAAATTATAGTTCCAAGGGACAGCGTGAGTGTTGGTGATGGGGAGCTGAGGTGGAGTTCGGATAACCGTTACCGGCGGTGAGGCTGCTGGGGGCGAGAAGGTGATTTTGGGTTTGGAGGTAGAAGTATTTTGGCTGTATCCAGTGGTGTTCACTCCCTTTTCCATCTTCAGCCTTGTCTGGCATCTCAGAACCTTGAGAGACAACAAGTTCTGGACTTCTTGTCTGAACCCCTCACAATTTTGCAGCTCATGATCAGCTGCCCCTCCATGGTAAGGACACCCCGTACTCTCTTCTAATCCCGTTATCTGGGGGCCAAGGTGACCTTCTCTTACTGATATGGCAAAAATTTCTTTGAAGTAAGGGACCAACTTGTCCACTTCCGGTGTCGATCCTTCCCCCTCAGACTCAATCATATTTACACCACTACCCGCATTATGGTTGGGCAGTGGATTCGAGGTGACATTGGGGAGGGAACCATTTCCCTCAATCTTCAACCACCCGTTCCGGATCAAAGCGTGTACTCTCCCTCTGAGTGCCCCGCAGTTGTCGGTTGAATGCCCTTGTGCCCCTCCATGGTACTCACAACGGGCAGTGGCATCATACCACCTGGTATATGGCGGCTGGATTGGGTCTAAAGGGACTGGTACGATTTGGTTTATACCGACAAGGTATCGGTATATTTCACTGAGAGGGAGGAGAAGGGGTGGATCAGGATTCCTTGGAGGTCTTGGATTATTTTGCGGTGGTCTTGGTTGAGCTGGAAGAGGGGGTGGTCTTGGTTGGAAATTTGTAGGCGGGGGATATTGCGGGCGTGGTTGCGGATAATTAGGAAAAGGGGGTGGAATGTTGGCGATGGTTTGACCATGAGAGGGAGAATATGGTCGGTAGTTATTTTGGGGGTAATTATTCTGTCGAGTGATGGAATGTACATCACTCTCCTTCTTCTTGCCAAAATTGGCGGTCTTCTTCACAGGGTTTTCAGCCAACTCCTGTAGTCTTCCTATTCTCAGATTAGCTTCAATTCTCTCACCAGCTTGGATGATATCTGAGAAGCTGTTGGAGGTATTTCCAATCATCAGGTTGAAGTAGGGAGCCTTCAATGTTTCGATGAATAGGGAGCAGAGTTCATTGTCGGTCACCGGAGGATATACTTCTGCAGCCTTCTCCCTCCATCGTTGGGCGTACTGCTTGAAACCTTCCCGGTCTTTCTGTACCAGGTTCTGGAGATCCCTCCTTGTGGGTGCTGCATCACAATTGAATTTATACTGTTTTAGAAAGGTATCGGCTAAATCCTTCCAGGAGTGCAGCTTGCTCCTGTCCAATTGTATGCACCATCTCAGAGCTGCTCCGGAGAGGCTCTCGTGAAAGAAGTGAATGAGAAGTCTATCGTCTTCTGTTAAGGCAGACATTTTGGCAATGTAGGTTGCCAGGTGGATGCGGGATCCGAGTTTCCGTGTACTTGTCAAATCCGAACCTTGAATTTGGGTGGTACCACCACATCCGCACCAATCTTAGTGATGACACATCGATCGAACCATACATGTTCAAATTTCTTCATCGCTTCTCAATCTTTCTTCTAGGGCAGATAGTTTCTCGTTTTCTTTCGCCCTATGTTCTCCTTCCACTGTATAATACGCTCCCCCCATTGGGAGCTGAGGGGTGGAGTAAACTGGAGGGATCGGGATTGAAGGGCGAGGCTCGGCATTTGAGACAGCTGGGTAATAGGAAAAAGGCAGGTCATTATTTGTGGTAGCCGGATTGACAGTGATTGTCTGGTCCGGAATGGGAGACTGAAAGGTAAAAGAGGTTGAAGCTTGATGAGGATCATTTGTTGTAGGAGGCGGAGGAGGTAAAGGTGGGCTAGGCTCTGAAGTAGGTTTATTCTGAGACATTTCCTTCATTAGTCTCATAATTTCAGAAAGTCGATCTTTCAACTCTGAGACCGCCTCGTAGGTTCTGTACTTGCTCCTGATTTTCCATTATCTTTCTTGTTCGAGATCTTGTTAAGTACACTCGCTTGGGTTGAACCGTGTGCTTGGTCAGACTTGCCTTGTTTGAATCAATATTGATTTCCTGTGAGGGTAAAAAAGAAAATTTTAAATAAACTGCGAATTTTGCAAAGAAACTAAAAGTCCTGGTCTGGACGAAGGATACAGTGGCATTTGAGAGCCAAGTTGAAATCTGTAAAAAGGATAATTGCCTCAGCTTTATCATGGCATCGTTCGATAGTCTGACCGTGAATGACGAGATTGAATGCGCATTTATGATACCTGTCCATATAGCGCATTTCAATTTTTCACATAACCCTAGCGAGGGAGTTCCTACGGGAGTCATATTATTCATTCACAAATTTTGCTAAACAATGGTCCAAAAATCACTTCATTAGCTGAGTAATTTGTACATCGTATCTTTTACATTGGCCTAGGCTCTGGAAGGTTCTTTATAATAAGATGACACTTTCTGAGATACTCATATAACCTTTCTTCTTGCCTGGCAGGATCGAATGCTTTCAGGGCATACTCGGATTCCGGTAATAGTTCTTGTTTTCCCTGTGCTATTGTTCTCTCCAGCTGATCAACATTCTTTTTCAACTCTTGGTAGAGAGCAACTTGCTTTTCTTTTTCTTTCCTTTCCTTAGCACACTCCTTCAAGATATCGTTGATGAGTAGTGCTTGTTCTTTTAATTCAAGCTTCTTCTTTTTGCTTTCTTGCTTATATTCTTCGACGAGTACCTCTTGGTATTTCATCTTTTCTTGAAACTTACTATTCTGTACTTTCGCTTCTTTTACCTCAGCTCGGAGAGAGTCTCTTTCCCCTTCCCACTGTACCTCTTGCTCCTCGAACCCCATCCTTTCGGCCCTTACCTCTTCCTTAAGTCTTCTTACTCTTCTTTTAAGTTTCTGCTGTTGGTCCTTCAGCTGTTTTATTTGTTCCTGCAATTGTGAGTTCTCAGTATTAGCCTCTCGTAGTGAGTCATCCAGATGGCCATTCGTTTCTTCTAATAGGACATCTCGGGGTGGGTTGCCGTCTTCGAATTTCACCGTTGAATGTTCTCGATCCCTGTCAGCCCTCCATTTAAGATAATCGCCCGAGGTGCTAGGGCCTTTAGGCGATTTCTCCATCAGAGTGACGTTTTCCCAAGATTTGCGAGCATTTTTCAACCCCTCTTCTCCTTTGAGCTAGTGGTAGAAGCGACCTTGGTGGTATTCTTCAATGTTGATCACAGATTGTTTTGAGCCGAACTGCCTCATTACCAATGCCGGAGTGTAACTTGTGTATCCTACATTCCGATCGTGACACCGATGAATACCGCTGATCGATCAAAACGGGTTGGCTTGACGTCCACAGCTTCCTCCAACAGTAATCATGGCTATTGAAACTCAAAATCCGTTCCCACCATTGTTTTTCATTCTTCGGGCTGATCACTAACCGGATCATCTTCTCAATGGGAGGCTGGTCAAGGTACCAAGTCAATCCTTTCGTCTCCACGGGACACATGTGACTGATAGTCCAGAGGTATAACAACTGAGAGCAGCACTTAATGGACCCTTTCCCCTGTTGTCTGCAGTAAGTTAGGGTTAACAAGGTTTCTGCAAGAATTGCTGGTATCGGATTGATCCCCTGCCTTTCTACTGTCCAAAATACTTCCACTGCACTGCAAGTGATGATCCCCAACGGCCCGGGAATGTGGATCGGACCATAGATTCCCAAGGCGAGTGCCACTAAGCTTGATCCCACGCTTTCTCTTGGAGGTAATGATCTAACCGCTTCTCAAGGTATGTCCAATACCATCCACGCGTGTTCCTTTGATCGCTTTCTCGGACTTTACTTCTTCCGGGAGAACCCAACATATGTGCCAACCGCTTCTGTGTCCGCCTATGCTCGAGGTGTAAGTAGATCCGGTTCTGCAATGAGTATGGGATCCCCAGCAATGCCTGATATTCTTCCATAGTGGGGACAGTATCAATGTCATTGAAAGAGAATACCCCGTACTTAGGATTCCAAACCGACAACATGGCTTTTAATACCGGGATTTGGACCTTGACTTGCATTAAGGTTGCAATCCTCCCGTACTTCTCTTCAAAACGTGTCTTGGCCTGATCGGGAAGCGACCTCCATTCGTTAGACAGACCCTCTAGGCTGTTCATTCTGACCTCTATTTTATTCAGATCTAGCGAAGGTAGCGAGCTAGCAGGCGCCTCGAAAGCATCATTTTGCGAGGGTACCGGACTATGAGCCGATTCAGACCAAAGTTTAGCATTCTGAACCTTTTCTGCCGACTGACTCGAGGATGCCATGATAAGAATGATGTCTATCCTTCTACAGACTCTTGGTTTGGTAACGCCTGCGGGAAAATTCGTTAGTAAGACAAATTAGGGTAATTTTGAATCATACTGTTGACAGGGTGACACGTACACATTTATCAAAGTAGGAAAATGTGTAGGTGTTTCAGTAGAATTCAAGATTACCCTCACAAAATGAACGAAAGGAAATCAAAGCAGAGCAAGGTAAGAGTAAACATGTCCCTTTTTGTCCTATAATAGGGAGACTCCTGATACCGGATAAGCGCTACCTATTTGGGATAGTTCTATCTTATAAGGTAGCTTACTACGGCTTTCAGCTATTGTGATGGTTTAGCTCAGGATCTAATTTTCTAATAGCCACAGGTTCCCAAATTGCCCCTACTGTAAACAGTAGAGCCCCATTCTACCCCCATGATATTGTCGGGAAAATTCCACGGATATCACGGCAAATAGAACGAGTTTCAATTTGAGCAGAAGCCTTCACGGATACTAACGGGGTAAAACCCACGGGCACCGCTACATGACCCCCTCCTATTTTCCTAAAAGGGTAAGAAAGCCCGGGTTAGGACCATGGTGTGTGAGGACATTGCGTGAGTGTTCAGTGTGTGAAGGGACACCTTTACCTCTTCCCAATTTAGGGGGATTTTATTTTTCCATTTTTTCCCTTTTTCCTTTTGAAATGAAGAGCACTGTGAGGGATAGAACAAGCAAAACAAAATAGTTAGCAATAATAATAATTAACATATAAGACGTCACCGAGCGAGCCCATCTAGCTATAATTTGATCGGACAAAAATTAAATCTAATTTTGGACCTCTAGACCGGGTTAAGTCGATATGTCCCCAGCGGAGTCGCCAAGCTGTAGCAATGGGATTTTGCGGTCGCCCGGACGATCACTCACCGAAGTGGGAAAAAGTGAGGAGTCGCCACCTTAGTTTTGAGGGAAACTAAAGAAAACCATTTGGGGAGTTAAATTAAAAATGAAACCACTTCAAAACAGAGATTCTAGGTTCGGGGTCCATAAACGGGTGGGGAAGGTGTTAGGCACCCCACCTCGTCCCTTAATAAGGGTAAATAGATTTAATTTTGCGTCCTTTGTAAATCAGTTAGGAGGGCTCGAATGGGAATGTTAATCCTTTTGGTAAAAGGAATGTTTGATTTTTCACTGATTAGGATTACCCAGATACATAAATAAATGAGACAGCCTTAGTGAGTCGGCGTCACGAGTCGTTTTGGTTTTGGGATTATCTTGCATACGGGTTGAAATTTGGTGTGAGAATCGGATAAGAACTCTCCTCCTATCTCTTTTAAATGTTTATTAAAATTCGAGTAGAGACCGGATAAGAACTCTCCTCCGATCTCTTCTAGGTTATTTATTAAAATTCTAATTGGAGATCGGGTAAGGATCCTCCTCCGATCTCTTTGAGGTATTTATTAAAATTTTGAAGACGGGAACCGGATAAGAATTCTCCTCCGATCCCTATTTAATAGTTAATAGAATTTTGAGTTGAGACCGGATAAGAACTCTCCTCCGATCTCTTTTAAATTAGAATTTTGAGTTGAGATCGGATAAGAACTCTCCTCCGATCTCTTTTAAATTAGAAAGGAGCCTGAAAGGATTTTTTTTGATCTCCCGAATTTTGGTATCCTAAGAACCTAAAGATAAGGATCCTGTAATTTAAAGATGTTGGGGATAAGACTTATCAATAACTTTTGGCTAGATGGGGATAATGAGACTTGATTTACCGACCTCTCATGTATTCATTTTTACCAATATCTATTAATGACCGATCTATTCTGTTTCGTTTACTTTGGTTTTATTCCACTTTATGGCATCTTTGCCGAACTGCCGTTTCCTGACGTGTTATTCATGTCCTCTCTTTAAAAAGAGACCTCTAAGTTGCAATTACCTACGTTTACCCAACCATTTACATACTACTGGGAGTTAGAAAACTTGCTTTCAGAAATGATGAAGATTAATAAAAATGAACTGATCACTAAAGAGATGATTTGGGAGTGTCATTCTTTGGGGATCGTTTGTGCAAAAGTAAACTTGAAGAAAATCGCAGATGTAGGAACAACAAGGAAAATGCGGAAAATAAACGTGGACACTTAATAAAACAGTAGCATGAACTCCTACAATAACATCTTTTGAGGTTCTCTTGTGCAAAATACTCTTGAAGAAAGTTGCAGATGTATGAAGAATAAAGGAAGTGCGGGAAATAAAAGTAAACAGCAGTATGAGCTCTTACCTGTGAGGAGCCGGATCTACTAAAATAGTTACGGGGTGGCAAACAGGGATAAGACAGGGAATTGGTTAGCCTGAGGGTGGTGTTCTTCGTGAACTGGAGGATACTCAGCTAAAGTGCGAGTGATATGAAGTTGAGCTTAGAGATGATGGAAGACAGAAAATGAGAGTGCGATCAGATTATGAATAAACTGGAAATGTAGAGTTCCAGTATTCAAAATCTCTTCAAGAAAACACTTCAGAAAACTAGTTTCCAAAGTCTTTTAATCAACACTTCTAAATAGCAGAGTAACAAACTAAATGAAATTTCAGAGTTCCTCTTGCTATAATAACAGCCTCTCGTCTATTTTTTTGTCCGTCCCTTGAACAGTTTTTCATGCAGGTATTTATAGGAATCGGGTGCTCCCCATGAAGGGTCAGGATTTATTTTGAGGGAAATGGAGGGTCAAGATTTCGAAGGACATGATCGGATGTTCAGGAATTAAAGAGAATCAAAATGAATGGCTGAGATCTCTCTTCAGAACATTTGTCCTTTTCTTCTTTCCATCTGACGGTCCCAAATCTCCTTGTCCGGAACGATCTGAGGGCTAGGAGCGAAAGACGCTGGTATTGTCGTCTTTCTCTTGATCCAATGGTTCTGGTTTAGTCCTTACAAGTGAGATCAACGGTAGGGATTGGAATGTACAGGACTGTCATGACATACTCTGGCATTTGTCAGCATTGCGGGCGATTCTCAGGCGTGCGGTGGGGATCTCGCCTGCCATGCTTTAACTACCTCGGCTCTGATTCTGATGACGGTTATTGGGGTTTGTCTTATTCCTTTTGTCTTCCGATCCCTCCTCTTTCTGATCTCTTTCACATGTTCTTTCCGACCTTTCATGCTGGTCTCCCACTTTCCGATCTACTATTCCGATCTTTTCCCTTCTTCAGGTCTGGTCTGGTCAAAGTATTAATTGTCCCTCGATTCCCGGCGTTGCCGCTTGCTTTCGCCAAAGAATAAATGCTCATTTTCCCCTATATATACTCCTGTCGACAAAGACATTTTTCATCTGATTTCCTCTCTTCCTTCCTAGTTCTAATTGCTCCGGCGGTGGTTCCGGCCATGTTTGTGGTTTTTGATTCCTCTCCGATGGATTTCCTTATTCCTCGACTGAAAATTTATGACCCCGGTGATTGCTTCTTCAAGTTCATTCGGCTTTTCATCGCATTGAGTGTTCCGACAGCGGTTTCCTCCCACATTGGGTGTTCCGACAGCGGATTAAGCTTCCGGTCGGCAATATCCTTGGGATCAGTTATAAACTGATCCTTAGATCGGCTGGTAGTATCCTTGGGATCAGTTATAAACTGATCCTTAGATCGGCCGGCAGTATCCTTGGGATCAGTTATAAACTGATCCTTAGATCGGCCTCTTCAGCTAGGATTTTTCACCGGTCTCTAGAGATCGTCCAAATGATGTAATTCTTCAATGTAATCAGATCTTTAGAGATCGCCCACATGATGTAGCTAGACCTTTATTGTAATCCAGTCCCTAGAGATCGCCCAAATGATGTAATCCGATCTTTTGAAAATAAAGACTTTACTTTGCCGGTTATCATTTTATTATTTTTGCCTTGATTATTTTCCGATCTCTAATGTGATTATCCAATCTGGTTCTTTACCCGAATGACACTTAACTGATCCTTTATTCAAAATATTTAACTCATTATGCCGATCTCTAGTTAACCGGTCTCAGAACATTCGGATATTTGAGAGAAGTGTCAGAACAGCTGTCTAGTCCCACCAATCGATGCGCTGCCTAGAACCTCGCGAGCATTAAATGCTCGGACTAGTATAAATAGGGGCGAGGGGCTAGCCAGTTGTTCTCTCATTCCTTTCTCAGCTTCTTGTTCGCAACTTCGAAGTTCTCTCATTTTCTTCAGTGTCTCCGACGCCGATCAGATTCTGGTAAGGACTTTGATCTTCTTTTTTGTTTGAGTTCTTTGTTTCTTTTGAAAATGAGCGGTGCCGAAGGTCAGAGAGCGGCGAGCCCTCCTTCCATTCAGTTCTCATGGTCATCGTCTGATGAAGAAGAGGCAGTCGGGCCAAGCACGCAACCTGAACCCCCTAGGGTCCCTGCTCCAGCTCGGGGGCGGATCATACCATCGAGAAGTGTTCGTTCCTCAGGGAGGGAGACTCTCCCCATAGACGAGCTACCGTCGGTTCTTCGAGAATCCGATCTTCAATCATTTAGCCAAGAGTATAATATTAGTCCTGATTCGTACGAGCTAATCAAGTGCCATGGTGATCTTCGTGTCGATCACTCCTTTGAAGGGAACGACATGGTTATGGTGTATGAGGAACAGTTAAAGGCCGGTCTTCGATTCCCCCTGGATGACTTCTACAAGGAGGTCCTAAAACTTCACCGGGCGTGCATCGTTCAAATTCACCCCAACTCATGGCGGATTTTAGTAGCTTTCCGAGGCCTATGCCGAGCTAAGGGAATCAGACCTACGGCTAAGGTGTTCGCCGAGTTGCACCGGCTAACTCGCCGAAAGGACGATGACCACTGGTTCTTTCAGTAAGCCTCGCTATGGCTCTTTTCCGATCTGCCCTCGTCTCTTAAGAATTGGAAGAATCGTTTCTTCATTGTGAGGAGCAAAGATCCGAGCTGCTTTGAGGACTTCCCCCGCAGCTGGTGGTACCAGGGACCCTTGCTTCCGAACCACATTACCCTGAGCCAAGATGAAAGCCTAATAGTGATGGATTTGAAGAGTGAGGCTGCCACTAAAAAGTATTCTTGTTTGGATGCGGTGACTGCCGAGCTGCACCATTGGATCGTTTCACCGCCATCGCCAAGACCGCGAACTTCCGCTCTCTAACCTCGGCATCGGTATTTTCTATATCTCAGTTCTCACGACCTTAGCGATCTCACTAACCTTTTCTTTGTGCAGGTATGGCGGGTGGTGATGGTTCTAGGAAGCGGAAGAAGGAGAGAGAGATTTCTCGGAAGATAAAGGAGATAAAGCGTTCGGAACGACTACAAACACCCGGTCACGAACCTGGGGAGATACAAAGAGACCCTCCTCAACCTTCGGGTCCACCGACCGCTGAGGCTGTCAGATCTCCTCCTAGATCGGAAGAGCAGCCTCCGCCTCTCTCAATTATTCCAAGCACTGAAGGGGGGCCTACTCAAGCTTCTGGGAGGACCTCTTCTCGTGGCGCTCAAATACTAAGCGACTGCTTGAAGAATAACCGGACTGTCAGGGAGAACCCCGATTTTGCCAAAGTCCTGGGGTCTACCATCTTCTTTCAGGAGGATCGGGACAGGCTATCCCGGAATGGTCTCGATGATATCTTGACTCGAACCATGAGCCTAAACGTGGAGTGTCTGGTGAACCAGACCATGGTTCGGGAAAAGATTCAGCGTCTGGGTAAGGAGGTCGGCAAGAAGAATCGAGTGGCTTCCTCCGATCCCAACTCTCATCCGCCCGGATTATATATCTCAAGTCGAGGGAAGGGCGTAGTACCATGAAGACGAGCTGGCCGAGCACTCGTGTCCTGGAGGAAAGGGATCGGGCCCTCGGAGAGGTCCAAGCGCTTCATGCCAACGAAGCTGCTCAGGTCGCCCAACTCATAGAGGAGCTCAAGGCGAAGGATGAGGAGCTTAAGGAGAAAGATAGGGAACTTAAGGAGAGGGATGAAGAGATGGTGACAGGAATAGCCGAGGCCTACGTGAATGCTCATAGGGATCTCTTGGCCGCGCTCCAAAAGCGTTACCCAGAAGAAGACTTCTCTTGGATGGCCGATGTGGCTCCTGAAGGCAACGAGGAGGACAGCGAGGAGGAAGCCGAGGGTGAGAGAGAGAGTGAGCAAAATGTAAATCAAGCTGGGGGTGATCCTCCAGCTGAATAGCTTGTACAAAAAGTGAAATGAAATGGAATATCTCTTTTGTTCAATGAATGGATGTGATTGGAAAATCTTTGAATTGCCTAAGTATTTGATTGTATGAGCATAGCGAAACATGAACTAAATGCAATTATTAATCTAAGTATAAAAGCCCGAAAAGCACAATAAGCATGAGATCGGTGGGAGAGAAATGCTAAACGGGACTTGATTGAAAATTTAACTCGAACACTTAAGATCGGAATCCTCATTAAATCAAACCAAAGCTTTAGCTCTTAAACTTTCGGAAAGGAGGTTGGCAATAAAACTGGTAGGAAAAGATCTAGTGCCAGTTCATTTTATTTATCAACAGAGATCAGGAATATTCTTGACAGGTCCGGAAATTCGACAACGGATTTGAGAGGTCGGTAAATGATTTTGAGAGATCGGCGAGGCTTTAATGAATGTGAGGACTTAGCATTGATTCAAGTCTTTGCGAGGAGAGGTCAGAATTGTGACTGCCTATCAAAGAGGGATCGGGAATGTAACTAGCTGTCCAGAGGGGACTTAGTACCAGGGATCGGGTTCAAAGTTTTATTAATTTTGGGGATCGGCCAAAATATGGTGTCGACAACATTTAGAGTTTTTAATGTGTTTTTATATTTAATTTTACTCCCATTACTCCCATCATAATGGGCTGGACCATCTGACTGAACTAGTCTCGGTTTTTCAGCTATAAATTGGGCTGTAGACCTCATATTTGGGTCCATGAGTACCCGTTGGAAAGCTAAGAAATAGGGCTACAACTTTCCTGAAGAGGGCGAGGCAGATTCGGAAAGAAAGTTGCTGAAAATCTACCTTGATTCCAAAAACGTGAATGCAGGCTGAAAATCTACATCTTGAATTTCAAAACCTTTCCTAGTTTGGTTTGGTTCCTATCTTTGGGGTTAGGTTTTTGACTATAAATACGTCTTTGGGCAGCAGCTAAGGGCATCCCAATTCAGACGTCTCCAACACCTTCATTCTCCATTCTCATCCATAGTTTTAGATTTCTGTTTTTCCTTTATTTTTCTGTAAGCCATGAACATGAGTGGCTAAGTTTTTAATTCAGTTCAAGGGATTCAAGTTCTTTTGCTTGATTTGTGAGACTAGGTTCTTAATTTAATTTATTTCTTTTTGAATATCTATTGTTTTCTAATTTAAATGTTTTTAATCTGTTGAATGATTTTCTAAAAAAGCCTATTAGTTAATTGTTTGATTTGATCAATTGCTAGTTCATCTTCATAATCCGTAATTATTATGTAAGATTGAACATGAGTAGCAATTAGGTTTTATTGATTATGATCCAAGTTTTCAATAATAACCTAAGGAAACAATAAGGTGGATTAAATGATTTATGCTTCATAAATTGTTGTTCAGCTTAACTACTTCCTTTTCTTAAAGCAGTTATTAATTTAAGGAGGATTGCTTAATACCAACTCAGTTAATAATTAGAGTCAATAAGAGTGCTGGGCTCGAATTGATGAGTATAGGGAAGTCAGGGGTTTACCTCGCTGTTTGGTAAATTTACGTTAAGTATTCAATAAGATATAATTGTATTTCTTTTGTCTATGATCAAATCAATGCATTGGAATGCGATTTATCTGGGACTGAAGTTTGTTTAAATTGATATTTTCATATTTAGTTCTTAAATTTCTGATTTCTTCTAATTTTGTGTTACAAACCCCCCCCCCCCCCCAATCTTTGTTTCTTTCGTTTTTCATTACACACAAGTGCAAGAAATTTAATAATTCAGTCTCTAGGATTCGACCTGGATTTACCACTTATTGTAGAAAATATTTCATAACTGGTGATTTCAGTTAATTAAATTTCTGGCGGATTCGACAACCACCAAAGTGATATTTATAATAAGGTGGAATCATCGTATCTCGATATATTATATGATAAATTAGTTATTTTATATAAAATAAATTTGATAATGAATGAATATATAAATATGAATGAATTTTAACAAGTAAATGTATATGTATTGAGTGAATTTTCATAATTTTATAATTATTTTATATTTTTTAAATTAATTTTATTTATATATTTATTTAAATATTATTCATTTATTTATATTTCAAGACTATGATATGTTATCGGCGGAGACTACTTTGAGTCCTGCCGGTCGCTATGAGTGCCATACATTGTAATTGTAGAGGGCTTGGAAAGCCACCTACAACTTGTTTTTTTAAAAAGATAATAAAGCGTGAAGATCCCTAAATGCTATTCTTAATGGAGATAAAATTGGAACCAACAAAAATGATGAAGGTTCATGAAAAATTAGATTTCAAGAACAATATTGAAGTTGGTTGTGATAGAATAGAGGTAGGAAAGGTGGCTTGTGTTTACTGTGGAAGTTAGAGGTGCAAGTCCAATTATTGTCTTTTTCTCTATATCATATTGATGTTATTGTAAACTCATCCTAGCGTTTCATTAGTATATATGGAGGGGCAAAGGAAGCTTTAAAAGTCTAAACTTGGGAGCTAATGATTTGTTAAAAAATCGTTGTTCATTGCCTTAGTTATGCGGAGGGGATTTTAATGAAATTTTATTTTTAGATGAGAAGAGTGGAGGAGTGTTGCATGATCAACAGAGGATGGATGATTGTCACAAAGCTTTGGATTTGTTTAAGTTTGATGATTTGGGTTTCAAGGATTGAAATATACATGGAGTAGTAGCGACGGGGAATGAAAATATTCAAGAGCGAATTAACCGTTTTGTTGCTAATGTAGATTGGGTGAGCTTATTTCCAGATTTTGAGGTTGTTCATTTGTTAAGACAAGGTTTGGATCATTGTGTAATTCAAATCAAATGGTACCATAAAAGAAGTGATAATAGGCTAAAGCCTTAGCCATTCTGATTTGGACATATGTGGATTCGGGATGGGTTATGTTATAAGGTCATTAAAGAATTCTAGAAAACTTAGGGTATTAGTTCGAGTGGGTGTGATGTGGAAGGTAGAATTAGAATGTGTAGTATTGCATTGAAGGAATGGGAGAAAGCCTAGTGTTGAAGTGTATCTAGGCATATGGTTGATTGCAAATAAGGGTTAAAATGGTTACAAGAGGGGTTCGAATCTGTTTAAAAGATAAAGGAGCAGAAGGAAATATATATATAAAAAAAAGGGCTAAGGGAATTAATGTGTAGGGAAGAAGAGATGTGGGCACAACGTTCTAGAATTTAGTGATTGAAAAAAGGTGACAAAAATACTTTTTTTTTTTGCCTTTTTTACTCTAAAGCCAACCAGAGAAGAAGGAGAAATAAAATTGAATTAATTAAAAATGATTCGGGTTGGTTGTAGAGAAAGAAAAGGATATTGAGTATGTTCTGACTCAATACTTTAGACAACCTTTTCTTAACCAGTCTCCCATCAGACTATTTAGATGTCTTGGACTCAATAGAGAATAAAGTATCTGTGGAGATGAACACTGAACTCACTAGACCCTTCACCAGAAAAGAAATCCATTGTGCAATTAAACAAATGCATCCTTCCAAGGCTCTAGGGCCTGATGGCATGGCTCCCGTTTTCTTTCTTTCCTTTTGGCATATTGTACGTACCGATGAGGAAAATAAAGTTCTGTCTATTTTGAATAGTAAAGCATCTCCTCAATCATTAAATCATACTTCCATTACCTTAATTCCGAACCTCGAAAATTGATAAACCCATTTTATATAGATATTTTAGGATAGTTTTGCATCCATTTTGCCTTTTTAGTTTAGTAATTTTATTCTTTTAATGCCTATTTTAGTTAATTTGTTAATTTTAGTTTCATTATATTTAATTTTTGGAATTTTAATGTTTTTGATAGGTTTTAATAAGGTTCAAAGGCAAAAAAAGTCCATATAGAAGAAATTTAAAGTGATTTGGAAACCTAAAGTGGTGTGAAAAATGAAGAAAATTTGCTTAAAGAAGAAGACCAGTCGAGACTTTCAAGGGCCTCAACATGCCCCGTGTTGAGGGCCGTGTGAAGATATAAGAGTTAGCCAGCAGGAATCCACATGAGGCATGTAAATTCACACTGGGTCGTGTAAACAGAGATTTTGGAACAAAACAGGCCAAAAGTTTCATGGGCTTTAACATGCCCCGTGTGGCGGGTCGTGTAAACAGAGATTTTGGAACAAAGCAGGCCGAAAGTTTCATGGGCTTTAACATGCCCCGTGTGGCGGGTCGTGTAAATAGAGATTTTGGAACAAAATGCATCAAAAGTTTCAAGGAATCCCACATGCCCTGTGTAGCTTGTCATGCAGAATCTAAAGGCTCCTCCTCTGAATCAACATGAGACATGTTGAAAATAACTTGAATCAACATGAGGCATATGGGATGGCGCTGGCAGATTTGCTGACATGAAAAAAATTCTCTTTTCACACTTTTTACACCTTTTTGTTTTTATCCCTTTAAAGACTATTTTTAGGGCAAACCTTGAGGGGATATATAAGCATCATATTCTTATTTTTACCAAAAAAGGAAAAAGGAGAAAGAGAGTGAAAAATCAAAAGAGAAAGGAAATAGGGAATCACGCCATTTCTAAGAGGAAGAACACCTGCAGAGTGACGTTTTCCAGCTTCCATTTTCAAAGATTTGGATCTTCTTCTTCTGGGTTCTCTTATTTTTAGTTTTATTTTCATGTTTTCTTGCTCTATTTCATATTTTCTACTTCTAAATACAAGCATGAGTAAGTAGATACTTAACATTTCAGAGTTGGGTGTAATGATTTAAGTTTTATTTGTGGATTTGGACTGGTTTTAACCAGATTTTAATGTATATAAGCTTTGATTCTTATCTTGTGTGCTTATTTACATACCCATTGTTGGTACCCTTTGGGTTTGATTCTTAATCTTAGATTGAAGGACCGAGAGGTGAAAATTTATGATAGATAATCAAGATAATGAACTTAATCACCTAGTGTTAGAAATAAACTAGTGGGTTAAAAGGAATTTCAAGTTGATTAAAATGCTTAAAGAGTTTTGGGTAATTAAACATCGCATGAGAATAGGGTTTAGTTTCCTTTAAAACACTATTTAGTTTGCTTGAAAGAGAAATTAAAGGAAATCAGAATCAACTTTCTTCAAACTTATATTTCCCTTAATCTTGGCTTTGCCTATCCAAATCCCAATGAAATTTACTTCATGAACCTCAACTCTGGAATCAATTTTTACCATTAATTAATTAAATCTTTTGTTACTTGCTGAAATTTTAGTAAATTAGTATAGTGCTTAGAATTTTAATTTCTTTATTCATTATAATTTCCTTATTTTTCTCAATTTAATTTGCTGCATCTCTTACTCTATTTTTGACACAAATTATTGATAGCCCAAATAATCATAACTTTTATAGTTTGGTACTAAAACAATAAATCTCTGTGGGATGATATCTTTTCTTTACTACTTGAATGACCCGTATACTTGCGGAGTACGCAATCAAGTTTTTGGCGCCATTACCGGGGATTTCTTTTGTTTGATATTAGACTATTGATTGTTTGGTTAATTTGGGTATTTTATTTTTTATTTTAATTTCTTTTCTTTATCATTATACTTTGAGATTTTCCTTTTTTTTGATTTTTCAGGTACGTATCTTTTATATGAGAAGAATCAAAAGTGCAGAAATTGATTTAATTTTTGATCCTGAGATTGAAAAGACAGCTAAAGCTTTAAGAGCAGAGTTTAGAAGAAGAAAAGCTGAACTCAGAATTCAAATATAGCAAGAGCAACAAGTGATAGAAGCTATGGCAAACAACAACAACAGATCAATTAAGGATCATGCTTTTACTAGTTTTAGAGATTTTAGACCGAGTATTACAAGGCCTAGAGTGGAAGTAAATAACTTTGAGTTGAAGCCCTCACTTTGTCAAATGGTTCAACAATCAAAGTTTGGGGGAGATCCTACTGAGAGTCCACATGTGCACCTTGCACATTTTCTTAAGATTAGTGACATGCTAAAGATAAATGGAGTGTCAGATGATCCCATCCGATTGAGATTATTTCCTTTTTCTTTGAAGGATCGTGCTAGGGAGTGGTTGCATTCGTTACCTCCGGGTTCAATAACTACTTGGGATGAGTTGTCATAAGCTTTCTTGGCTCAATACTTTCCTCTTAGCAAGACTACAAAATTGAGAAATGAATTAACTTCTTTCAGACCAAGGGATGATGAGAGTCTCTATGAAGCTTGGGAGAGATATAAGGATCTTCAAAGGAGATGTCCACATCATGGAATCCCTAAATGGATGCTAGTTCAACATTTTCTACAATGGTGTTTCTCCAACAATTAAAAGTATAATTGATGCATCTTCAGGAGGTGATCTTATGGAGAAGTCAGAAGATGAAGCTTATTCAGCATTGGATAAAATTGCTTACAACAATTATCAATGGAGCTGTGAAAGAAATGAAATGAAGAAGCCACCAGCAAGTGTATATGAATTAGATGCCATGAGTATGTTCAATGCCAAATTTGATGCTTTGACGAGAAAAATGGATAAGTTAAGCATGAAGGTTGACTCATCAATTGGAGGACTAGTCATACAGAACATGTTGGTGTGGGAAATATTCATTGTATCAATGATTTTCCTTCCTTTGGGTGAGAGTTTGGAAATGAGCAAGTTGATTTTGTTACAATCAAAAACCAGTTGGTAATCCTTTTTCTGCTACATATAATCCAGCATGGAGGAACCACCCTAACTTTTCTTGGGGAGGTCAACAAGGGTAGCAACAAAATTATCAACAACCTCCTAATTTCCAGCAACAGCAGCAGAATTTTCAGCAAAATAGAGTATCACCTGGATTTCCACCACAAAGGAATCAAAATGCACCTATTCCACAACCACCAGTTCAGTCTTCAGACCAAGATTCAATTTTAAAGTCTATGATGGAGAATTTCTTAACTGCTCAACAAAAATAAGGAGAAATGATTCAACAATTAAATTCAAGGATAGACCAGCTTGCCACTCGTAACAGGATGTTGGAAAACCAAATAGCTCAACAAGCAAGCTCTTTTAGCAAAGCACAAGGGAAACTTCCAAGTCAACCAGAGAATCCTAGAGAACATTGCAAGGCAGTGATCCTAAGGAGTGGGAAAAATGTGGGAGAAGAAGAGAAAGATGAGGTAGAAGAGGAAAAGAAGAAAGAAGATGAAGATAAAAATGAATATATTCCGAATCATGATGAAGTTAATGAGGAAGCAAACAAGAAGAAGGAAATTGAAAAAGAAGAAGAGGAAAAGTATGTGCCTCCACCATATAAGCCACCATTGCCATATCCTCAGAGGTTTCAGAAAGCAAAGCTAGATAAGCAATTTGGAAAATTTTTGGAAGTTTTGAAGAAATTATACATCAACATTCCATTTACAGACGTAATTTCTCAAATGCCCTCATATGCTAAATTCCTGAAAGATATTTTGTCAAACAAGAGGAGATTAGAAGATTATGAAACTGTGGCATAAACAGAAGAGTGTATTGCTCTCTTACAGAATAAACTTCCACCAAAACTGAAGGATCCAGGAAGTTTCTCTATTCCTTGTCACATTGGGGATACTAGTATTGGAAAGGCATTGTGTGATCTTGGAGCTAGTGTAAGTTTGATGCCACTCTCCATTTGTGAAAAGCTGAAGGCAGGAGATTTGAAGCCTACCACCATTTCTTTGCAACTAGCTAATAGATCCATCAAATATCCAGTGGGAATTTTAGAGAATGTGCCCTTAAAAGTTAGAAAATTTTTCATTCCTGTGGATTTTGTGGTTCTTGAAATGGAAGAGGATATTCACATACCTATCATCTTGGGAAGGCCATTTTTAGCCACAGCAGGGGCTATAATTGATGTAAAGAATGGTAGATTGACATTAAAAGTTAGAGAAGAGGAGGTGGAATTTAATTTGAATCAGACTTTGAAGAAACATCATGGAGTTGATCCTTGTTTAAGGGTGGATGTTATTTATGAGATTATGGAAGCAGAATTTAAGAAAAGATATCGTGAGGACCCTTTGGAGAATTATTTGGTACATAGTAGAACAACAAAGGATGAAAATACTGAAGTTGCAGCTTTTGCTCAAATTTTGGAAGCTACTCAAGAAGTTGTAGGAGATCAAGTTTTGCAAGTTGAAGAATTGAAATATGAAGTTGCACACCTATCTTTGCTAGATAAGAAGGACGCACCACAGGTAGACCTCAAACCACTTCCATCTACATTAAGGTATGCTTTTCTTGGACCTAATTCAACTTATTCTGTCATTATTAATGCAAATTTGAGTGATGTACAAGTTGAAAAATTGCTGAGAGAGTTAAGAGCACATAGAAAAGTCATTGGGTACACCATTGATGACATAAAGGGTATAAACCCTACCTTGTGCATGCATAGGATTCTTTTAGAGGATAATTTTAAAGCTACCATAGAACATCAAAGAAGGTTAAATCCTAATATGAAAGAGGTGGTGAAGAAAGAAGTCTTGAAACTGCTTGAAGCTGGGATCATTTATCCTATTTCTGATAGTAGTTGGGTTAGCCCAGTTCATGCAGTTCCTAAGAAAGGAGGTGTGACCATTGTGAAAAATGAAAATAATGAGTTGATACCTGCTAGAATTGTCATAGGGTGGAGGATGTGTATAGATTACAGGAAGCTTAATAGTGCCACTAGGAAAGACCATTTTCCCTTGCCTTTTATTGATCAAATGTTAGAGGGGTTAGCAAAACATTCATATTTTTGTTATTTGGATGGGTATTCTGGTTTTTTCCAAATCCCAATACATCCTAGTGATCAAGAGAAAACCACATTCACATGTCCATATGGCACATTTGCATATGAAGGATGCCTTTTGGCTTATGTAATGCATCAGCTACTTTTTAGCGGTGTATGATGGTCATTTTCTCTGATTTTATTGAGGAAATTGTGGAAGTTTTCATGGATGATTTTTCTATATATGGTTTTTCATTTGATAATTGTCTATCTAACCTCTCTAAAGTGCTTAAAAGATGTAAAGAAACAGATTTGGTGCTAAATTGGGAGAAATGTCATTTTATGGTGCAAGAAGGCATTGTTCTTGGACATTTGGTATCACATTGAGGAATTGAAGTGGACAAGGCCAAAGCATAAGTGATTGAGAAGATGCCTCCAACAACTTCAGTGAAAGGAATTAGAAGTTTTCTTGGGCATGCTGGGTTTTACCGGTGATTTATAAAGGATTTTTCAAAAATTGCTAAACCTCTTAGAAATTTGTTAAATCATGATGTTCCTTTTAATTTTGACCATGCTTGTTTTGATTCTTTTAATAGGTTGAAGGAAGCTCTAACAATAGCCCCTATTATGCAACCTCCGGATTGGTCATTTCCATTTGAGATTATGTGTGATGCTAGTGATTTTTCTGTGGGAGCTGTACTTGGTCAAAAAATAGAGAAGAGGTCTTATGCAATCTATTATGCTAGCAAAACTCTAGATGATGCTCAAGTAAATTATGCCACCACTGAGAAAGAATTTTTACCTGTGGTATTTGCTGTGGAAAAGTTCAGATCATACCTGGTTGGATCGAAAGTGATTGTCTATACAGACCATGCCGCCATAAGATATTTGATGAATAAAAAAGAAGCAAAGCCAAGACTGATAAGATGGATTCTATTGCTATAGCAGTTTGACTTACAAATTAAAGATAAAAAGGGAGCTGAAAATGTTGTGGCGGACTATCTATCAAGGATTAAGTATGAGAGTAAGGATGGAAATGAAGAGGAATTGCCAATTGTTGAGTTTTTCTTGAATGAGCAATTGCTAGTTGTTGTTGCTGCATTGCCATGGTTTGCAGATTTTGTCAATTACCTGTCATGTGGAGTTCTCCCACCAGATTTGAGCTATCAACAGAAAACGAAATTTTCGCATGATGTGAAATTTTATACATGGGAGGATCCATTGTTATTCAAGAGATGTAATGATGGCCTAGTTAGAAGATGCGTGCCTAAAGAGGAAATAGGAAACATTTTAGAGCACTGTCATTCTTTTGATTATGTAGGTCATTTTAGTGTGGATAAAACAGTGGGTAAAATACTTCAACCTGGATTCTATTGGCCAAACATGTTTAAAATTGTGAGAGAATTTATTTTGAGATGTGATAGATGTCAAAGAGTGGGGAATATTTCAAGGAAAAATGAAATGCCACAACAAGGAATTTTAGAGATTGAGTTATTTGATGTTTGGGGCACAGATTTCATGGGACCATTCCCATTATCTTTTGGGAATAAGTACATTTTGGTAGGTGTGGATTATGTGTCTAAATGGGTTGAGGCCATTGCTTCCCCTACAAATGATGCAAGAATAGTAGTGAAATTTTTGAAAAAGTTTATTTTCACTAGATTTGGAGCTCCAATAGCTATAATCAGTGATGGTGGATCTCATTTCTGCAATAAACAGTTTGAAAATCTTTTGAAGAAATATGGGATTACTCATAAAGTAGCTACACCTTATCATTCTCAGACTAGTGGGCAAGTTGAAGTATCTAATAGGGAATTGAAGAGAATTCTGGAAAAAATTGTTAATCACTCAAGGAAGGATTGGTCATTGAGGCTAGATGATGCATTATGGGCGTATAGGACAGCTTACAAGACACCCATTAGAACTGCACCTTTTAAGCTAGTCTATGGGAAATCATGTCATTTGCTAGTTGAGTTGGAGCACAAAGCATATTGAGCAATCCGAACTTTGAATTTTGACTTAAACAATGCTAGAGAGAAAAGGTTACTTCAATTAAATGAACTTGAAGAGATAAGGTTGGATGCATATGAGAATGCTAGGATTTTTAAGGAAAGGACTAGATTTTGGCATGATAAGTATATTAAAAGAAAGGAGTTTAAAGAGGCTGATATGGTTTTATTGTATAATTCTAGACTTAGACTCTTTTCTGGAAAGTTGAAATCAAGATGGTCTGATCCTTTCAAGGTCATCAAAGTTTATCCACATGGAGCTGTGGATATTTGGAGTGAAAATTCTAGTCTTTTTAAAGTTAATGGTCAAAGGCTCAAGATTTATATCACAAGCTAGCCCATTGAGAAGGGAACAAGTTGTTTCCTTGATGATCCACCAATTTACTGAATTAAAGAGGGTCAAGCTAATGACCAAAAATTAACACTCTTTAGGAGGCACCCCAAAATTTTTCCTTATACTTAATTTTTCTTTTATTTTGTTTCATCTTATATCCCATTGAACTCAAATTTGACATTAAAATTTCTTTCTATAGGTTGGTGGAGATTTTCAAGCAAATGTGTATGCTGAATTGAAAGAATTAATGCCTAGGAAGTTGTTGAACCTCATATTTGTCTTCCATGATGCATATTGTTTTTAACAAAGTCAAATCTGAGCTAATTTAAGCTTTATGTCTGATTACAGCAACATGGTGGAGTGAAAGGCCATTTTAGTTGCAGCATTTTGAGGAAATTAGTGAGAAATATAGGAACTTTCATGGTAATCAATAGCAACATGCTTTTAATTTTACTTTTTGGGTAATTAATTTTGATATAGTGCACTGAGATCGACATATTTGCCATTGTATATTTTGTGAAATTTCATAATACAATTCTGCAGAAATTTAATCACCTGAACAGTGTCTGCAGCAGAATTTTATTCCTTGTTCATGAATTTTTAATGATGAGTTTAGGGTTAAATTTGGGTGTTATTCCTTGTGGTGTGATTGTTAATATGAATATTACTTGAATAATGTTTTAGTTTGTATTTGGTGGATTGATAGATTTTAATTGTTCTTGGCGATTAATTGGGTTTCAATTGAATTTTGAGTGAAATTTCTGTGCAAATTGTGTTTTGGGTTTGGTTTTAGTGTGTTTAGGATCACATTTCTGGGTTTTTTATTAGGTCATTTAACACTAGGTTCAACATGATGTATGCTGGGGGCAGTGTCACCACCAAAACCTGTTCTTGGCACTTTAAATTGCTAAAAATGTAAAACCTGCCGAGAGTTTCAAGGGGTCTCACATGCCTCATGTAGCACTTCATGTACAATAACATGGTGCATGTCATTTTTCCCTTTTATTCCAACATGCCTCATGTTATTCATCTTACACCAAATCACACAAGGCATGTCACCCCTCACTATTCTTAACATGCCTCATGTTAGACACTAGGTATATCACCACTTAAACCTTTACCCTAGCCATTTTATCTTATTTCATCTCATCAGCTGCACGACCTAAGCTTTCACTGTTCCTTCCATGGTGCGCACCAAATAGCTTTCAACCCACATACCCAAGCTGAGAGCCATAAAAATGGCTGCTAATAGTAATTCTTCAACCCCAACACCAAACCCTACACCACCCAATGCTCAACCTGAAACACCCATTTCGTCCCCAAATCCCCAAATTCCCAATCCGAACCCTAGTTCTCCACCTTGCCATTCCTCTCATTCCACCCCTAATCCCAACAATGCTACCCAAGACACCACACCTCCCTCCCAAAAACACACCAAATTCGCCCCTTCAGCTGTATATGAGACACGAAAAAGAAAGAAACTAGTTCTCCACTCCTCTGCTTCACCGAAACAGCCTAGAGTTGTTTCCCCAGGACCCGTTAGTGCCAGAACCCGCTCTGCTGCCCAAAATTCTATCTCACCGCAGGTTTCTTCTGCTCCAATTAGGGTCCAATCGCCCCTGCATCATTCACCAACAGTGTCTCAAACTGCTCCGGCTATCCCTCAATCTGGAAATCAGGTAAACTCATCTTACCCATGGACTTTTAGGGAATTTGAAATGATGAAAAAGTATGAGGCCCTTGCTAAAAAGAAAATTTTAGCTACCAAGTACATTGATGAACACAGTCTCAGGGAGATAGGGCTTTATGAATCTGTTAGTGAATATTTGGAAAATATAGGTTGAAGTGATTTTGCTAGGATTCAAGAACCTACTTCTAGGGAATTGATAATTGAGTTTTTAAGCTCATTGCAATTGGACTTCCAACCTATGAAAAGTAACCATAGGGACACCATTTCCGTTAGGTGTTTGGGTTAGGACAGAGAATTTGACACTGTTTAAGTGAATGCCTTATTTAGTTTTTGTAATGATGGAGCAAAAGTGATAGAGTGGCAAAGGACTATTTATGACCCCCCTACATTTTGGAAGTCCATTGCACTATATGGGAAATACTACAACCCTAGTTCTGCTAAGGCCTCAGCTATTCAAGACCCTGCTCTGAGATACTTGTAAAGATTCATGTCTTACACTATACTAGGTAGAGGGCACAGTGATGGGGTTGTAGGAAAGAATGATTTATTCTTTTTATGGTGCATGAAAGAGAAGAAAAAAATAAACGGTGCTTATTTTCTTTGCTCACATATGGAACGTATAGTCTCTAAGTATTTAGCTGGTAGTATAGTTATTGGAGGGAAGGTGACTGTAATTGCCAAATCATTTGGTTTTAACCCTGACTAGTATGCTATGCTGTCTATGGTTGGCCAGTCTTTTCTAGATATAACTATTATGAATCAAATGAAAATTTGTGTAAAGAGGGGAGATGTTTATGTGTTGGTAAATTGGAGACATGAGAGTACAGAGTAGCAGCAATCACAGGGTATAGGACAGCATACTGATACTGGTCCTTCTAGCTCACACCCACCTACTACTGGACAATCGGACTTACTTGTTTTTCTTAAAGATTTGGAAGCAAAAATTGACAGAATGAGTGCAGCACAGCAGCCTATTTCTGATGCTAATTCTGATATTGTGGTTGCTTTAAAAGCTTTAGAAGCTAAGGTTGATACTCTTAGTCAGAATCAAGCCAAGCTTGAGAAAAAGATTAAAAAGAAGTTTTCTTCATTCAGGAAAAAACAGAAAATTCATGACAAAGAAATGATTGACATTTACAACAAGCTGACAGCCTCTTTTAACCAGCTGTACAAAAGAGGCCAAGACATTTTTAAAGAGATGAAGGCTATGGTAGAAAACCTGGATACTGCTTCTGAGAAATCCAATGAGCAAGCACCTGCAGCATCAAATGAGCCAGTGCCATCCACCAATGAAGAAGACCAACCAGTTGTTTAGTTTTAGAATTTTGTTTTTGTTAATTTCAGTTAGTTTCTGAAACTTTAGCTTTTAATTGTGCACATTGGTCAATTTACTTTATTTTTCAACTGTTAATTTCCTAGTTATTGGAACTTTCATATGTTTTATCTATTTGTAAATGATTTAATTTTTGTTTCTTTTAATTTTGTTTGTTTCATGAATCTTACGTTGGCTTGTTCATTGTTGCTAGCTGCCTTAGTTTCTTTTACTGTGATACTTGCACTATCTTTGTTATCCAGATTTCTATTGAATTGATCATTTTCTTTAATTTCAGTTTCTATCGGCTATTGTAATAGCATTACTGATATTGCCTTTTAATAGTCATATAACTGAATTATTGACAATACAGCAACTGCTCTTCTCTTAGCCTTGACAATTCAGCCTCTATGGTAACTTCTCGACATTCATCTGCCACATGTTGACACTGCTTCCTTTTGCCATGCCTCATGTTAAGGGTTATGCTCTCCTATGAGCTATTTGCATTCCCTAAAATTTTCAAAAGTTTTGAAACCCACCGAAATTTTCATGGAGCATGACATGCCCCATGTTGATACCCCATATCAGTTCCTTAGCAGTTGGCACAGGGCATGCTAATTTACCTTTACTTCAACACGCCTCATGCTTTTTGATTAACATGCCTCATGCTCCCAATACTTATAATTCACATGCCTCATGTACATATTCTAATCGTTCACCACTAGGCATGTACGTTCTACATGGTAACTCTGCTCCACTCTTTCTTAGTTTATATCTCTCCAAGTTATCATTTATTGATTTCATTGATATTTCTGCCACGTCGATTAAGCCAATGAGGACATTGCCTCATTTGAGTTTGGGGAAGGGCAAAATCTTTGCAAAAATTTTTAATCCTTTTTATTTACATTACTTAAATTGCATTTCATTTATACTTAGTTACTTAGTTCACATACACCATACACCTACACCATGTAAATATATAAACTTGCATATAGATATCATATAGATTATGTATAGTTTTTATTTCACTTTTTTATTTATATTTAATTTTTGCATTGATTTTAGAATCATGCATACATAAAAAAATATAAATAAATAAATTTTTACCTAATTCTTAGAAGATTGAGAATCATTTTGAAAAGCAATTGAGCTTGCCTCTAGATGGGTTTGATGGATAGAAAGTTCCGGATTGGTATAAGGCTATGAGATTCTTATCTAGGTTTATATCTTCTTAGCCAAGGGCCACCCAATTAATTACATTGAGTTTTGAGTGCTTAAAGAAAACTCTAGAGTAAGAAATAACTAATTGTGTCTCACCAATCCTAGAATAAGCCTTCTAGACCTTTCGAGGCGAAATTTTAGCATTCACTTGAAAAGAGAAATTATTAAGGCATTCTTCGAATTTTAAACCCACATTTTTTGCCTTAACCAATCTCATTTTAAATTTTCCCTTTGAAACCAATTTGAGCCTTCATTTATACCCCTTATTTCCTTGGCACCCATAATTTACCTAGCCATAAACCTAAACACTTACCTACCCTTCGTGAGAATAATTTGTTTAAGTGATAGATATGCAAAAAAAAAAAAAAAGGTATATAACAATCAAGTGGGAGAAGTACTAACGTAAAATTGGCTAGCAATCATATCATGTTGCGTAAAAAAAATTTTAAATTATTTACCACCCAAGTATACAAAGAAATGAGTTTGGGGGTGTATTAAAAAGGGACAATTGCAATGCAAAATTCAATGTTATTTATGTAATCCCTAAAAGAGTTGCAAAAAAAAAAAAAAAATTGTATGCTAGCATTGGTGATTTATTGTAAAGTTCTTCCTCCTATTTGATTCTTAAAATAAATAAATAATAATAATAATAATAAAAGAAAAGTGTATCTTGATCTTTTTAACAATTTAATTATTTTCATGTTTTGCTTCCCTTTTACCTTTTCTTGTTAGCCACATTATTACCCCTTAGCCCCATTACATCCATTAAAAGTCCTTTTGATCTCTTGATTGTGTTTTGCTACATTAGTGGAGATTGGATTATTTGGTTTGCCTATGGAATTGGCACATTATTCATCCATTTAAACTATTTCCATCATCATTTGAGACGCTTTAGTTTATGGATTGTTTTAGAGCCTATTTTAGCATGATTTCTCTATGTAATTGATTGGTTTGGGTTTGATGGAATGAATAATTGACCCAAGGCTAAGCGGTGATAACTTTGGTGAGAATTGAATTCCTTATATCTTGAAGGTGGGTATATGGTTTGTTGGTGGCTAGAGGTAAGTTTGAAAGCTTGAATGAGTGATTCTCATGAATTTAAAAAAAGGTACCCTAATTGCATATAATTGTTTTTAATTTGCTTGAGGAAAAGCAAAGAATTGAGTTTGGGGGAATTTGATAAACCCATTTTATATAGATATTTTAGGGTAGTTTTGCATCCATTTTGCCTTTTTAGTTTAGTAATTTTATGCTTTTAATGCTTATTTTAGTTAATTTGTTAATTTTAGTTTCATTATATTTGATTTTTGGAATTTTAATGTTTTTGATAGGTTTTAATAAGGTTTAAAGGCAAAAAGGTCCATATAGAAGAAATTCAAAGTGATTTGGAAGCCTAAAGTGGTGTGAAAAATGAAGAAAATTCGCTTAAAGAAGAAGACCAGCCGAGACTTTCAAGGGCCTAACATGCCCGTGTTGAGAGTCATGTGAAGATAAGAGTTAGCCAGTAAGAATCCACATGAGGCATGTAAATTCACACTGAGTCGTGTATACAGAGATTTTAGAACAAAACACGCCGAAAGTTTCATGGGCTTTAACATGCCCCGTGTGGCGGGTGGTGTAAACAGAGATTTTGGAATAAAACACGCTAAAAGTTTCAGGGACTCTCACTTGCCCTATGTAGCTGGTCGTGCAGAATCTAAAGGCTCCTCCTCTGAATCAACATGAGGCATGTTGAAAAATAACTTGAGGCATGTGGGATGGCGCTGGCAGATTTGCTGACATGGAAAAATTTTCTCTTTTCACACCTTTTACACCTTTTGTCTTTATCCCTTTAGAGACTATTTTTAGGGCAAACCTTGAGGGGATATATAAGCATCATATTCTCATTTTTACCAAAAAAAGGAAAAAGGAGAAAGAGAGAGAAAAATCAAAAGAGAAAGGAAAGAGGGAATCACGCCATTTCTAGGAGGAAGAACACCTGCAGAGTGACATTTTCCAGCTTCCATTTTCAGAGATTTGGATCTTCTTCTTCTGGGTTCTTTTATTTTTAGTTTTATTTTCATGTTTTCTTACTCTATTTCATATTTTTTACTTGTAAATACAAGCATGAGTGAGTAGATACTTAAGATTTCAGAGTTGGGTGTAATGATTTAAGTTTTATTTGTGGATTTGGATTGGTTTTAATCAGATTTTAGTGTATATAAGCTTTGATTCTTATCTTGTGTGCTTATTTACATACCCATTATTGGTACCCTTTGGGTTTGATTCTTAATCTCAGATTGAAGGACCGAAAGGTGAAAATCTATGATAGATAATCAAGATAATGAACTTAATCATCTAGTGTTAGAAATAAACTAGTGGGTTAAGAGGAATTTCAAGTTGATTAAAATGCTTAAAGGGTTTTGAGTAATTAAATCACATGAGAATGGGGTTTAGTTTCCTTTAAAACACTTTTTAGTTTGCTTGAAAGAGAAATTAAAGGAAATCAGAATCAACTTCCTTCAAACTTGTATTTCCCTTAATTTTGGCTTTGCCTATCCAAATCCCAATGAAATTTACTTCATGAACCTCAACTCTGGAATCAATTTTTACCATTAATTAATTAAATCTTTTGTTACTTGCTGAAATTTTAGTAAATTAGTATAGTGCTTAGAATTTTAATTGCTTAATTCATTATAATTTCCTTATTTTTTCCAATTTAATTTGCTGCATCTCTTACTCTATTTTTGGCACAAGTTATCGATAGCCCAAATAATCATAACTTTTATAGTTTGGTACTCAAACAACAAATTTCTGTGGGACGATATATTTTCTTTACTACTTGAACGACCCGTATACTTGCGGAGTGCGCAATCAAAAATTCATAAACTCCAAAAGATTTTAGGCTTATTAGTTTGTGTAATGTGATTTTTAAAATTGTAATAAAAGATACTGCTAATAGGTTTAAAACTATCCTTCCCCATATTACTTTTCATACTCAATTTGCATCCATCCATGGTCGCCTAATCATGGATAATGCTTTGGTTGCTTTTGAAATATTTCATCATATGAAGAACAAAGTGGGAGGAAAATAGTCACTTTGCTTTGAAATTAGATATGAGTGAAGCATGTTAGGGGGTTGAATGACACTTTTTTTAGAAAAAAGTTATGTTAAAAATGGGTTTTGATAAAGATTGGATGGAATCGGTTATGAAGTGTGTGACTATCGTGTCTTATTCTTTGCTAATTAATGGTGATCCTAAGTGGGTCTTCTTTCCCTAGAGAGGACTTAGCCATGGTGACCCATTATCTCCATATCTTTTTCTTTCGCGTGTTGAGATGTTTTCAGGTCTTATTAGAGGCGTAGAATGTAATAATATTCTCCATGGAGTTCTGATTTGTAGACAAGCCCCTTGTGTCTCCCATTTTTTCTTTACTAGTGATAGCATTGTATTTGGACAAGCTACTATGGTTAAAGCCAATGCTATAATCAACATTCTTTAGGAAAATGTAAGAGCTTCTAGGAAAAACAATGAATTTAGAGAAATTTGAGATCCCTTTTCAGCTGAAATGTTAGGGATGAGGATGGTACTACAATCCGAGATAATTTTGGTATAAGAGGTATCGACCAACATAAGAAATATCTTAGCTTACCTGCATGTATAGGGAGCAAAAAGAATGAGTTGTTTATCAACTTACATGATTGGGTTGCCTAAAAACTCCAAAGCTGGAAGGATAAAACTCTCTCAAAAGCAGTCAAAGAGGTTATTTTGAAGGCAGTTGTTCAATCCATCCTAATCTACATGATGACTTGCTTTTTATTGCGTAATGATACCATTCATAAAATTGAATCTCTAATGTCCAACTTCTGGTGGGGCCAAAGGGACAGTGAGCATCATATACATCGGTGCTCTTGTCATTGATTATGCTTATCAAAGGTACGGGGGTGTTGGCTCTGGAGATTTTAAATATTTTAATTTAGCAATGTTGGCTAAGCATTGCTGGAGGCTTATGGAGAATTCAACTTCATTACTATCCAAAATATTTAGGTCAAGATATCATCCAAGGAGTTTTTTCCTTGAAGCCAAACTAGGATATCAAACTAGTTGTGCTTGGAGGAGTATTTTACAAGCCTGTTGAGTGGTTGAAAAGGTTTTGAGATGTTTGGCGGATGATGGAACACAGATCAAGATTTGGAAATATAATTGACTTGTTAAATAGAATGGTTTCTGTATTTGGTCTCCTCTGTATTTACTTAGTGAAGATGCTAAAGTTAGTGACCTTATTTTGCATGAAGAGAATCACTGGAATTTGGGGTTTGTTAACCAAATCTTTATGCCTTTTGAGGTTGAGCAAATTCTTGTTATTCCCCTTCGTTGCTCCTTATTAAAATGCAAACTGGTTTAGCATCATAACAAGCATGGTATCTTCTCTATCCGCAGTGCTTATGTGGCGTTGATGCATAAATCTTCTAGCATTCTTTCTTCCTCTTTAGTTTTTGATTGGAAGTCTTTTTGGAAAAATTTGTGGCTATTGTCAGTTCCTCCAAAGATGAGGCATTTTATACATTGGGCTTACTCAAATTTATTGCCTGTGCTCTTGGCGCTGATCAAAAGAGGCATGAATATTGTAGTTGATAGTGTCTCAATAACGTGGAGTTAATAGAGCATGTATTGAGAGATTGTAGTGTAGCTCAACTTGTGTGGCATTTCTCCCTACTATGAATTGACTCTATTTCTAATGATAAGAGTCTTATCGATTGGTTTGCTGAACTGAGGTCTTCTCTTTCCAATAAGCGATTTGAGTTAGGTTGTATGATAGCATGGGTATTATGGCATGCAAGAAATGTACTAGTTTTCCAAAAAACAACTCTCCCGGTTCCAGTCATAGTTGATTAGGCTATTTCCTTCTTGAGTGAGTATTAGGGTTTTTATTCTTCTCCAAAGATAACCAAACCAGCTCACGCAAATGTCAGATGGCAACCCATGCCTTAAGGTATTGTTAAAATTTATTCAGATGTTGCATTAGAGTGTGGGCAAAGTGGTTTAGGTATGATTATAAGAGACCATGCAAGAAGGGTGCAAATGGGGTTGGGTGTTAGGAAAAGAGACCCAGATATGGATGTATTATAAGTCAATATTGAAGCAGCAATGTTTGCGATCCAAAGAGCGGTGGAGATGGGTTTTGATAAAGTGATATTGGAATTCGGTTCAGCTAAAATGGTCAATCTACATAATGGTGGCACTTTTCCTTTGAATTATGTTGGTACCAGATAGGGAAGGTAAGTTAATTATCCATTTTCTTGCTAAAGCCTCTCTTAAATGTTGTGGAGAGGAACTTGTTTGGATAGAAGAGGTCCCTTCTCATGTCATGAACCTTGTTCTTAGTGATCATTCACTTCACGGGAGCCACACAACACATTCCCAACACCACCGTTTCGCATTCCCACCAATTGGGCAATAACATTCTTAAAAAAAAAATCTCTAAAAATTAATCTTCTAACCAATGGCTAAAAAATAATGTAGTGAATATTAATTATGATTTATGAACTTTTCATTAAGTTTTTTTAATTATTTAAAATTAATAAAATATATATTTATCAATAAAAGAATTTATGAACCTTCCTTGCTAAGGAATATTAATTATTGTTTGATAAAGGTGTAATTTAAAATTTTTTACTAATAATAATTATATGAGTATTTAAGTTTTGACCTCCCTCTATGTTTAATTTTATGTTTTCCCTTGCCAGTTGTGTATAATGAACACAATGAATTTGAGCTGCTAATTCCACCAAAGGAATGAACAGCACTACTAGGCTTCAATAAAAAAAATAATAATAACATTTACAAAACAACTCCATAAACTGTGCACCTAAAAATATAAAAAAACAACACAAACCGCTCCATATAAATTGGAGACAAACAAAATCCCCAACATTGAGGAACAAAAGCAAGAAACCTAAGAACAAAACACAAAAAAGTAAAAAAGAAACAAAGAAAATAAGAACAGAAACAAAATTTGGAAATTATTTTTAAAAATACACAAAAAAAAAAAGAAAACGCAAAGAAAGCAAAGAAAAAAAAAATAAAAAAAAAAGAGAAGAAACAAATTTGAAAGGAAAAAGAAAGAGAAGGGGTGCTGTTAGAAAATTGGCCAGCAATGCCCTAAGAGCAAATCCAAGAAAAAGTTAGATAATTGCTAGATATAATATTTAATTAGTTTATATTTAATTAATTTTTGATGACCCATTAAATGAATCACTAATCCACTAGTTAAACTAGTGACTCATCAATCTCTTTCATGAATCGAGTGAACGTTTGGATTGGATTTAATAACAATGCATTAAAAAATATGGATGACAACAAATCATATATTTTTGAGCACATAATCTAACTAAACCCTATCGAGATGGATTCTTATAATATATAATTGAGGTTTGGAACACTACAAAAAAAATAATCGGATTAGCAACTGACCGAATCGGCTGCTAATTTATTAAAATCGAATGCTAGTCAATTTAACAATTGATTCAGTCTGTTGCAATGAAATCGATTACTAAATTAATTAAATTTGAAAAAAACTTTTTGTAAAAAACTATCAATTGCTACTAGCAACTGAAATATAATCTGTTGTAAAAAATTTGGTGTATTTAATTTTGTAAATTTGTAATTATTTTGTAAATTGATTGCTATCTACAACTAAGTTACTAACTGAAAAATTAGTTAGCTACTTAAAAAAATTATAAAAAAAAAATAAATTTTCAGATAACAAATAAGAAATTTAAATAAATAAAATTTTCAAAACATTACCGCAATAACAAATTATTAATGAAAATTTAACACTAAAAAATAATATAAAATATTATAAAAAAATTACTACTAATTAATATTAACAAAAATGCTAACAAAAAAAAACTAAATATAAAAAGATATTTATAAGATAAATTACTGTAAAAAATTATCATATTTGTAACAATTGTACTAAAAAATTATAACAAAACAATTACTAAAAATTAATACTACAAATAATTTGCTACCAAAAAATATATTTGTACCAAAAATTTTAATTTACGTCAAAGAAAAATAAATTAAATAAAAAAGATGAAAAAAAAGACGATGAAGAAGAAAACATATGAGAAAAAAAAAAGATTAAGAAGAAAATATATGAGAAAGAAAAAGGTAACGAAAAAAGATAGATGAAAAAAATGATGAATTCAAGAAAGTAGATGAGAGAGAAAAAGATGAAGAAAATATATTAGAAAGGAAAAGATAATAAATAAAATTGACGAGAATAGAAAAGATGACGAAGAAAATGAGAGAAAAGAGAAGAAAAATAGAAAAAAAATTATGAAAAAAGAAAATAAATAGTGATTTATATAAGCAAATTAGTAACTAATAATGGATTGCTAATTTTCTTTAAAAAATTAAGGTGACTTCTTTTAGGAGTTATTAGCCTCGAATTACAAATTTTATTATTTTTAATTCTTATTTTACTTTTCTCATATACATTAAAATTAAATAATTTTTATTTGATTATTTTGATTTAGTTCATAATTTGTGTCAATTTAATTCTTTTTTTTTTAAATAATTTATAATTTTATATTGTAATCAATTAATATAAAGTTACTCTATATTCTCTATATAAAGTTATCTATGTGCACAATTTATACTTTTTTACATAATTGATACAATTTTTTCTTAAAAAGTTGAAAGTTACTTCTCAAGTCTTCACTGTAAAGTAGGGGCTAGCAACCATTTTTCCTCATTTTCTTTTTATTTATTTATTTTTTACATTAGAATATTTTCCCATTTTAGCTAAATAACTATATTTTTATGCATAAAATAGAATTATATTAAAAAATTAATTATAGGCAAGAATAATTAAAAATATTACTTAAAGCCAAATAAAAAATAAAATATATATAATAATTTGATCAATGAATCAAATATTAAAATAGTCTTAGATTTATAATCTTATCAAATTAAGTAGTAAATTAGTGTCATTCAATTTATTTGACCAATAATATTAATAAATTTTAAATTATTTTTTAAATAAAATAATATCACTGTATTTTAAATAAAATAATCATACAAACTATCAATAATTTATGTATAAAATAATTAAAAATTATATTTTTTTATATAATTTTGCCATAAATTAATTTAACCAGCGCAGGCGGTGAATTTTTATACGAGATAAATATTATGAATTTGTGATTTATTTGCAAAGGTGACTTCTAATTGTGCTTCTTTTATGATTCCATGCTTCATCCTCATGATTCCTGTTTAGCTTCCAGGAATTTTCAATGAATTTTTTAAAATTCTACCCACGATTTGCCTTTAGATTTAATGATTCTTCCTTCTTGCAATGAATTTTCTTTCTCGCTTGGTTCCTTCTTGAAGTCTTGCTGGAGGAATGTTGGATTTATTCAATTTAAGGTTTTATTCTCTGCAGAAAGTTACTGTCACTGCATCTGCTGTGAGCAAACTCATCACAGATCAAGGAAGAAGAAGTACTGCCTAATGGAACCAAGGCAAAAGTCTTAATCACTTGTCGTCGTCGTCTCTCTGCATCTACGATTCAAATGAGATGATGGAGTCTTTTGATGGATCTCTCTTTGTTTCGCACTATTAGCTTATCAAAACAGAAATTTTAGTTATGGTTTCCATCGTTTCATTGTTAGTCAAAACTTTTATTCTATGCTCAGAAAGGTTATTTGATTTTTCTAAACAACTCATGCACGTGATAATACAAAAATCATAAAGAAAATAAAATTAGTTTGGTATGTAATTTTCCATTGATCTAAAGCTCAACCGTTAGCTAAATCTAAGGCTAAAACATATACGTTAACAATAACTTAACTGGTAGACTTCGAGTCCCTCCCCCAATTTGTCTACTCAAAGAAACAGAACGTGGAATTCCAAATGAACTTTTGCATACCAAACATGTTGTGTGAATTTGTCATAAATTTTTTTGAAATTCATTCATTTATACTAGACAAGTTCATAGTTTCAATCTTGTAACATTCGTCAATGATGATTCCTTTTTTCCTTCACCAGGAAAAGAGGGAGCCTTTATTGATTTCTACTCTGAAGTGATTTTGCTATGAACATCACTGTAACTGTTCATTATGGCAACTGCTTCCACTGCACATAAATGGAAGTATGATGTCTTTCTTAGCTTCAGAGGACAGGACACCCGTGATAATTTTACTAGCCATCTACATGAAGCTTTATGTCATAAAAAAATCAAAACCTTCATAGACAATAACCTTGAAAGAGGGGAAGAAATAACACCAGCACTTTTGAGAACAATTGAAGAATCAATGATTTCTATAATCATTTTCTCAAAAAACTATGCATCTTCTCCATGGTGTTTGGATGAAATGGTGAAAATACTTGAATGCAAGGAAAATTTTTGATAGATTGTTTTACCAATTTTCTACTATGTAGATCCATCCAATGTAGAAGAACAAAGTGGGTGTTTTACAGATGCATTTACTGAGCTTGAGAAGAACTTTAAGGAGAAAATAGAAAAGGTGCCCAGGTGGAGGGCTAACTTGGTGAAAGCAGCTGGTATATCTGGATGGGATTCCCAAGTGATCAGGTATGTATGTATTACTCTTGCTTTTTGTTTAAGGTTTCATAAGGGAACATTGAGAAAAGGTAAAAAAAAAAAAAACCCTGTCTTTTTGTGCAGATGTAAATGCAATTGACAATTGATTACAGTAGCAAATAATATATTATTTATATAAGCATTTAAAAATGTTTTTGCTAGCAAAATTTAGAATTAGAACTAATAATTGATCAGAGCGTCGTTTCCTTCAAAATAGGTATGGGCCGCCCTCCAAATTCAACCAAACTTTTTGATGAATAGCAATACCGTCAATTTTTTTTTCAAAAACCTAAAAATAGCAACAACTCACAAACAAAATTAATAACAGAATATCCTAACACCAAAAACATGAATTCCAATAAATTTTAGTCCCCGACAGTGGCGCCAAAATTAATGGTGGCTGTTGAATACACCATAAATTAAATTAACTGAAATTACCAATTATGAAATGTTTTCTGCAATAAGTGGTAAATTCAGGTCAATTCCTAGATACTGAATTATTAAATTTCATGCGCTTGTGTAATGGAAAAAGAAATAAAGGTTGGGGGGAGGGGGTAATTCGCAATCCAAAGAAGAATTCAAAAATAAAAAATTAAGATCTAAAATTAAATAAGAAATTCTCAAATTAAACAAACTTCAGTCCAAGGTAATTCGCATTTCAATGCATTGATTCGATCATAGACAAAAGAAATACAATTATCTCTTATTGAATACTTAACGTAGATTTACCAAACAGCGAAGTAAAATCCCTAACTTCCCTATACTCATCAATTCGAGCCCAGCACCCTTGTTGACTCTAATTATTAACTGAATTGGTATTAAGCAATCCTCATCAAATTAAAAACTGCTTTAAGAATAGGAAGTAGTTAAGCTGAACAATAATTTATGAAGCATAAATCATTTAATTCACTCTATTGTTTCCTTAGGTTATTATCGAAAACTGGGATCATAATCAATAAAACCTAATTGCTACTCATGTTTAATCTTACACAACAATTACGGATTATGAAGATGAAGTAGCACTTGACCACATCAAACAATTAACTAATAGGCCTTTTTAGCAAATCATTCAATAGATCAAAGACAATGAAATCAAAAAATAATAGATATTCAAAAAGACATAAATTAAATTAAGAACCTGGTCTCACAAATCAAGTAAAATAACTTGAATCCCTTGAACTGAATTAAAAACTTAGCCACTCATGTTCATGGCTTACAGAAAAATTAAAGAAGAAAATTGAAGAAATCTAAAATGTGAATAGAGAACGAAAGTCTAATTCTCTCTTTTCGAGAGGTTGCTCAATGATCCCTTGTGTCGGCTGCTGCCTCTTCTATTTATAATAAATGGTATGGGGTTAGGTTTTTAGATTCTCTGTCAAAAACTGCAATTGGAGCAAAATCACGAAACTGATTGTCAACGGATACACGGCCCGTGTATCACTACATGGCCTAGGGCAGTGTAACTTACTGGAGCTAAATAGGTATGTCTTGCATTGGCACAGAAGGTTACTCGGGTCTCCAGGATTTACACAGGTCAAGTTACACGGCCCGTGTACTTTGTTTCTTCCTCGGTTCTCTGGATTTCTTCTGGCAGAATGTTACACGGGTCTGTGATTGTGCTTACACGACCCGTGTACTTTGTATCAACAACGCTTCTCAATCCTTTGATCTTTTCAAGTTTCCTTCCACACTTCTATGTTCTGGGACTTCACAAAAACCCTGAAAAATAAAGCAAGAGTCAAATTAATGCAAATGCTGAAAATTTCTCCATTTAATATAATTATTTCAACAGCTCTCTAAACATATGCCTAATAGATAATTATACTTTAATCAACTGAATTAGGCATAAAGATACCCTAGAAACATTAAATGTGATGGAAGTAAAATTAATAAATTATGCACTTATCAAATTTTCCTTCATTTATGATTCCATGCTTCATCCTCATGATTGTTTAGCTTCCAGGAATTTTCTTGCTTGGTTCCTTCTTGAAGTCTTGCTGGAATTTATTCAATTTAAGATTTTATTCTCTATAGAAAGTTACTACCACGGCATCTGCTGTGAGGAAACCCATCACAGATCGAGGAAGAAGTACTACCTAAATAGGAAACAGAGGCCCTAAAACAAAGATCAAGGAAGAAGTAAAACCTGAAGGAACCAAGGCAAAAGTCTTTATCTCTTGTTGTCGTCGTCGTCTCTTTGCATCTACAATTCAACTGAGATGATGGAGTCTTTTGATGGACTCTCTCTATTTGGTTCTCACTATTAGCTGATTGAAACAGAAATTTTTGTCATGGTTTCCATCGTTTCATTGTAAGTCAAAACTTTTATTCTATGCTTAGAAAGGTAATTTGATTTTTCTAAACAACTCATGCATGTGATGATAAAAAAATCATAAAGAAAATAAAATTAGTTTGGTATGTAATTTTCCTTTGATCTAAAGCTCAACCATTGGGTAAATCTAAGGCTAAAACATTTACGTTAACAATAACTCACCAGGTAGACTTAGCTTTGAGTCCTCTCCCCAGTTTGCATACTCAAAGAAATAGAACGTGGAATTCCAAATGAACTTTTGCATACCAAACATGCTGTGTGAATTGGTCATAAATTTTTTTTGAAATTCATTCACTTACACTAAACAAGTTCATTGTTTCAATCTTGTAACATTCGTTGATGATGATTCCTTTTTTTCTTCACCAGGAAAAGAGGGAGCCTTTATTGATTTCTATTCTGAAGTGATTTTGCTACGAACACCATTGTAACTGTTCATTATGGCAACTTCTTCCACTGCACATAAATGAAGCTTTATGCGGTAAAAAAATCAAAACCTTCATAGACAATAACCTTGGAAGAAATAACACCGGCACTTTTGAGAACAATTGAAGAATCAATGATTTCTATAATCATTTTCTCAAAAAACTATGCATCTTCTCCATGGTGTTTGGATGAAATGGTGAAAATACTTGAATGCAAGGAAACTTATGGACTGATTGTTTTACCAATTTTCTACCATGTAGATCCATCCAATGTAGAAGAACAAAGTGGGTGTTTTGCAGATGCAATTACTGAGCTTGAGAAGAACTTTAAGGAGAAAGTAGAAAAGGTGCCCAGGTGGAAGGCTAACTTGTTGAAAGCAGCTGGTATATCTGGATGGGATTCCCGAGTGATCAGGTATGTATATATTACTTTTATTTTTTGTTTAAGGTCTCATAAGGGAACATTGAGAACAGGTGAAAAAAAAAAAATTCTTTGCAATTGATAATTAATTACAATAGCAGATAATATATTATTTATACTCATTTAAAAAAAGCTTTTGCTAGTAAAATTTAGAATTAGAACTAACAATTGATTGCAGAACTTAAACATGGAAATGGAAAGCTAGGGTTTGAACAAACAAAATTTCATTGCATATTAAGTTAAGCCATAGCACTAATTTTATGTTGCTCAGATATATATGGGTCCGTAGTTGGCTCTCTTGCCTAAATGTTTAAGCTGGAAACCCTTTTTTTTTTTTAATTAAATTGTCTCTTTTTTTATTTTTTATTTTTTGGACCTGTCTGTTGACATAATTAGCTATGCAGTAACCTAAACAATAACAAAGGGTTAGCAATCTTTTGTCTATAGAAGATTGAAAACGAACATAAATTGTTTTGCAAGATGTTGCAAGTATTAGGATTTTTTTTATTTATTTGGATCGTTTTGTTATAAAAATGCACGGCTTGAAGGAAAATGTTGGTGTAACATAACTCTTTGGTTGTCTCAATACTTTTTATTCATCATTAGGTCTGAGGCTAAACTTGTGAAAGAAATTGTGGAGCATGTTTTGAAGAAATTGAATCATGCACGCTCATGAGACTTAAAGGGCCTGATTGGAATTGACTCACGCATTACAGAGATTATAGATTTACTACAGAATGGATCATCAAAAGTTCGAATTGTTGAATGATGTAGATCAATTAGAATTCGTAATTGGAAGATGCAATTTTGGTTTGGGAAGTAGAGTTATTGTGACATCTAGAGACAGGCATGTTCTTATGAAAGGAGTTGATGAAGTATATAAAGTTGAGGGATTGAATGATGATGATGCTCTGCATTTGTTCAGTTTGAATGCTTTTAAGGAGAAGTATCCAAGGAAAGATAGAATGGAGCTATCAAATAAAGCTGTTAAATACGCTCATGGCAACCCCTTGGCAATTAAAGTTATTGGTTCTTTTCTGTTTGGCAGAACAGAACAATATTGGGAAAGTGCACTGGATAAACTTGGAAAAATTCCTCAGCCTAGAATTTTTCATGTGTTGAGAATAAGTTTTGAAGTGCTAGATGATGAAGAGAAAAGTATATTTCTTGATATTGCATGTTTTTTTAGGGGGCAGCAAATTGACTTCGTAGAGAGAATACTAGATGGTTGTGGTTTCTCAGCAGGAATTGGAATTACTGTTCTTGTTGATAAATGCCTTGTCACTGTCCTACATAACAAGTTGAAAATGCATGACTTGTTGCAGCAAATGGCTCATGAAATTGTTTGCCAAGAATCTATTAATGGGCTGGGAAAACGCAGTAGATTGTGGAGATCTTGTGATGTCTGTCAAGCGTTAACCAAAAATCTGGTGAGAGCCATATGCATTCTATATGTTTTTATACTTACATGTGTTTCTATTTATGTGTTTATCAAAGTAAGCTTAATATGTTGGGGTAACCTGTGCTTTATTTATACTTATCTGTGATCTTCAGGGAACTGAAAGGGTTGAAGGGATATGGTTAGACACATCTCAAATAGGAGAAGTGGACTTGATTTCAACAGCCTTTTTGAGGATGTATAACCTTAGATTGCTCAAAATCTACAATTTTACAATTAGAAACTCTGAGCTCTTTGCCATCCAATTTCCAGGCAGAGAACCTTGTTGAACTTAACCTGGCTTACAGCAATGCTAGACAGTTATGGACAGGAGTACAGGTATGCTGCATTATTTTCTTGATTCCCTTTCTTCCGTCATTGCCTTTTGAAAATGCATTTTAGTTTGGGCATGTGCCTATTGTTGTATCCTATTATATTGTTTTTGCTGAATCTTGCGAGTTTGAAAGAGATTAACCTTAGAAATTCTGAGCACTTATCTACAGTGCCTGACCTCTCTCTGGCTAAGATTCTCGAGAGTGAATTTTGAATACTGTACTAACTTGGTAGAAGTTCCCTCATCTATTCAGTCTTTAGAGAAGCTCGGTGATTTGAATATGAGATACTGCACAAGCCTTGAGACCTTTCCTAGTGTTATTAATCTGAGATCGCTTAAGACTCTTAACTTTTCTGACTGTTCAAATCTTATGAAGTGTCCAGAGATTGCAAAGAACATAGTGTATTTAAACTTAAAAGGGACTGCAATAGAAGAACTTCCCAAATCAACTGGCCATCTCAGTGATCTCATAACATTGGATTTGAAGGATTGCAAAAGAATCAGCAATCTTCTAGAAAGCATTTGTTTATTGAAATCCCTTGTGACTATTAATCTCTCTGGCTGCTCTGATATCACCAGGATTCCAAATATTTCAGGGAAAGTGAGATTCTTGTACTTGAGTGAAACTACAATAGAAGAAATTCCCTCTTCAATTGGTAGTCTCTCTAGACTCTCTTGCTTGGATCTTACAAACTGCAAAAGGCTCAAGAATCTTCCTTGTGATGTTTCTAAGTTGGCATCTTTTGAAAAGCTTATTCTTTCTGGCTGCACAAGAATCACTAGGTTTCCAGTGGTTTCGAGTAATATAAAGAAGTTGCTTTTAGATGGGACAAAGATCGAAGAAATTCCCTCATCAATAGAGTATTGCTTTGAACTTGAGGAACTAGGCCTGCAAAACTGCACAAGATTTCATATTCTTCCGAGTAGTTTTTGTAAGTTGAAATATTTGCGAAGGCTTAATCTCTCAGGCTGCTCCAGATTTGAGAGTTTCCAGAAATTTCGTGTGACAGGGATTCATTGAGATTTCTTCACTTAGATGGAACAGCGATAAGAAAGGTGCCCTCACCAATGAAAAATTTGAGTGGTCTTTCTATCTTGCAACTGAGAAACTGCAAAAAACTTAAATTGAGTGGTGTCTCTATCTGGGAAAAACTTGGTGTCTCTACTTGGGAAAGACTTTTTCCATTGTCAATGGCCATCGCAGAATTCCAGTGGATAGATTTGAGGTTCTGCGTAAGCTATATCTAAATGATTGCAGCATATTGAATGTGCCTAATGCTATTGGCTTCTTATTCTCACTAGAAGCATTAGATCTAAGTGGAAACTTATTTTCAGAGATACCTCAAAACATCCTTCAGCTCGAAAACCTGGAGTACCTCGGCTTAAGAGATTGCCTGCAGCTAAGATTAATACCTGCACTTCCACCGCGGCTGACAAAATTAGATGCAGAAAATTGCATTTCTCTGCGTTCTGTAACTAGTAAATCAACTGGAGTGGAAGGAAACATTTTTGAATTCCTTTTCACTAATTGTTACCAGTTGAATAATTTGGCAAAGAAGCGTATCATGGCATATGCACTAAAAAAAATTCATTGTTATTCCAAAAGGCTGTCCAATCAGGTCTATTTCTGTCTCCCTCATCTATTTTTTCTTTTTCTTTACTGATCATATTCCTTGTTAATTCCAAAAGGGAATCTTGTTTATGCTTCTCTGGATCTGAAATTTCAAAGTGGTTTAGCCATCAAAATGTAGGATTTTCCACAACAATCCAGGTGCCTTCACATTGGGCTAATAGAGAGTTCCTGGGTTTCATTCTCTGTTCTGTTATAGCATTCAACAAACTCCATATAGACGACTCTGGTTTCCAAGTGAAATGTAGATACCATTTCAAAAATGAATCTGGAGACAGCAATGATCTATATTGTTATTTCAGCTGTTGGTATGGTTCAAGAAATTTGAGGAAGCATCATATGTTCATTGGGTATGATCCGTGTTTGGATGTTAAAAGGTGATGGGTTTGGTAAATACAATTAAGGTTTTAATTGAATTCTACCTTGAAGATATGAATGGACTTCCTTTTCTCTGCTCTGATGTTTGGAATTGTTGGGTCTGTCTGCTATATGCCCAAGAAGAAAGCTTCTGTAGAAGTCTAGCCATAACTGTCACCCATAGTAGAGTTTCTAAGGGCCTGTTTTGGTCTAACTATTGAATACAGCTGATAACTGTTAGCTGTAGTTATTAGTGATAGCTGATAGCTGATGATAGCTCATTTATGTTAAATGTTTAGTAAAATTATATTTAGCTGTTACCGTTGATATGTAAAATGACTAATAAGGATATATATTATATAATTTATTTTATTATTGAAATAAATATAAAATTATAAATTTATTATGTTATATTATTTATTTTATTATTAAAGTAAATATACAATTATTAAATTAATATATTATATCATTTATTATATTATTAAAATAAATATAAAATTATTAATCTATTATATTATATCATTTATTTTATTATTGAAATAAGAAAATAATTAATTTTTTTTAAAAAATAATTAATAACTTTAAAAATATCGATAAAATAATAAAATAATTATTATTGATGATAAAGAAAAAATTTATACTTAATTTTAAGTTTTTAGATATAAATAAATATTTTATATTATTAATAAAAAGTTTTTTAACTAAATTAAAATGCGTTAATTAAAATGTTAAAATTATAAATGAAAAATATAAAAGTATTAATAATATTAATTTTTAAGTTAAATAAAAGAGGATAATATGGTCAAAATAAAAAATAAAATCAAATCAGCTATCAGCTGATGAGAAATAACTCTAAAAATAGAGCTGATACAAACTGCAGCTGATGGGTGGCATATCAGCTACCCATCTATCAGATTTATTTTCGGCCGCGGCCATCACTCTTGTTAGCAATCATGTCTTGAATCATATCCACCTCTAATTTATTTTTTCTTTTGGTTTTAGAGGGCCGTCCAGTCGAACATATTTTTTTTATTATTATTTTTATCCCTTTTATGCATCATTAAATTAATATATATATATATAAATGTGATGATATTTTAATAAGTTTTTTAAAATTTAAAAAGTGAAAAATTATTTCTCTTTTTGAAAAATAAAAACTATTTTATTTAAAATAATTTAATTAGTAACTACGATCTTACAAATAAAATTCACCTAAAAAATTAATTTTAGGTGATTAAACTACTTGTTGTTATTATTATTATTATTATTATTATAACGTTATTCAACAAGTATTTACCAGATAATTATCCTGTGGGGCTAGAATCGTGACGTGGATGTAGAACCGATAAACTGGTCCTTATCTCTTGAAAATCTAAATTTGTTCTAATTTCTATGGCCCGCCGGCAGATTGCTTTTGAAAACTAGCGGGCAGCTACAAGTAAAGGATGAACATGGCACAATCAAAGTGATGGTGGCGGTAGCAAATTAATAATTATTTTTTATAGGCATCTTTTATAATAATTTTATCTATCATAAATTTATGACTTATTTTATGATATTTTTGTAATATGATTTTTTAATATGGGTTAATTATGAAAAACTTATTAATTTATCTAAATTCTCACATAAAAAATAAATATAATATTTTTAACAACATGAAAAATATTAATTATAAGTAACACTAAATAACATATAATAACTTAACAAAATAAAATAAATTAGTTCAAGCAAAAATAAAACACATATGAAAAACATTATTCAAACCTAATTAATTAATTAAATACTATGGATGTGAAGAGAGGGAACGTGGTCAATTTATTTTGAAACAAACTTTGATAATGGGGCACTAAAACTTTTTCCATTCCCACTATTCTCTCACTTCCCCTTACTCACACGAGTTTCCTAATTTGAATAAAAAAAATTAAGTTTAATTCGTCTTTTTCCTTTGCTTTTAATAATAACAATAATAATAAATATGAATCCCAATGATTGATCAACTATCAATTTCTCTTTCTGAAAAATTCAGAATTAAATGTTTAATGACTAAGTTTTCTCATGGAAAAGTATTAAATATGACATTTACAAGCGATGGTTAAAAGTCCTCTACGCGTTTCCAAGCCGTGGAAACTTTGCTTGTTTTTTACTCACAGCTCAGAAAATTCCTCATTAGAAATTGTTATATTCCCACAATCAATAGGCAAAACCTGTGACCTTCCCATGCATTTTCATGAATTTGACTGCAACCCCTTAAGTGCCTATATATATACGAATCGATAACCAAAGGGACATATGCTTCTGAGGCAAATTTATAAGAGAAACAAAAGAGTGTAAGGAGATCACAACTTTAACATTTAGCGATGGGTTGGTTTGGCAAGCGAAGATCTGAAAAGAAACAAAACACTTATCAAACACCTGCCGGAGCAGCAAATCCTACCCATAAAACTTATGGTAGCGAAGATAAAAAAAGCAAAATTGGCAGCAAAGGTAACCACGGCAGTGCAGCAGTTATAGCATCTGCAGCCGCTGCCAGTGCTGCTGCTTCTAGCAGTGCTAGCGCTTGCAGCGGAGGTGGAGGATGTTGTTGAGTGATGTCATGCAACAATTCAATTTCTTCGTTATATATATATAAATGTATGTTAATTCCATTTCAGCTCTTTGAGAGATTGAGGATACCATATGTCATCTGTTTACTCGAATTTCAGAAAATAAGTGATTAAAAATAAAGAGGATTGTTTGTAAGAAATATTTAATGTTGTATGTTCTGTTTTTATGAGATTTGCTTAGTGTATATACTGGTTTCTTATTATCATTATTATAATGTAAATTATTATTATTATTTAAGAGCAAAGAAAAATAACACATGGATTTGTATTTTCTTTGCGTTGAATTTGTGTTTTGGATTGATTGGGTCTGAGATTTCAGATTGATGAATGATTGACCTCTTCAATCTCATTAAAGTATCTAATTATAACGAATTTTTGCAATTACAAATTTAAAAATTAAGATATTTTTCCTTTACTCGTAAATAATAATAACAATAACAACAACAATTCCTTTACTAGTATGTAGATATAAGAATCGATAACTAGGGTGGCATATGCTTCTAACAAAAACTTGTAAGAGAAACAAATTAAAGAGTGTGCGGAGATCACAACTTTAATATCTAGTCATGGGTTGTTTTGGCAAGCGAAGCTCTGAAAAGAAACCAGTTCCATATCAAACACCTGCTGGATGAGCTAATCACAAGTTGATATATTCTTGCAATCACCAATAGGCAAAAGCTGTGACCTTCATAAATTTGACTGTGACCCTTAAGTGCCTATTTATATATTTATATATATATATATATATATATATATATATATATATTATGCTTCTAACAAAAACTTGTAAGAGAAACAATTTAAAGAGTGTGCGGAGATCTCAACTTTAATATCTAGTGATGGGTTGTTTTGGCAAGCGAAGCTCTGAAATGAAACCAAATCCATATCAAACACCTGCTGGATGAGCTAATCCTAATCATAAAGTTCATTGAGAGGTTGAGGTACATTTATCATCTTGTTTACTCGAATTTTAGAAAAAAAAAAAATAAATAAGTGATAGGAAATAAAAACGATTGATTGACTAAATATGTAACTGTTTTTAGGATATTTTTTATTGATTACTTTATATACACTTGTTTTATAATAATAATAATAATAATAATAATAATAATAATAATAATAATAATAATAATTTGTACTTTTAGTCTTAAAGATAATCATTAGTTCTAATTGCTTGGTATTAAAGATTAGGGAAAATTACTAAAAAGAAAAAACTTTGTGGTTTATTCATTTTTATTTTAAAATTGGTTATTCATTTTGTGACAAAATGATATCCTGAAATTCACACCGTTAGTAAAAGATGACTTTCTGTATTCTCTCCGTTAAGAGATATTGACGTGGAATAGAAAGGTGCTGACGTATAGCAGAAATATGCTAACGTGTTTGTTCGGAAGTTCGCCACATAGCTCCTCAGGTCCGTTGTTCCATTGCATTTATCTAGCATAGGCAATTTGAATTTTGGTGGAAATTATTCAGCCAAGATTGACCCGAAAAAGGAGACTCATCTCCCAACCCAAAGTTTTTCTCCTCCATCTATTTCTGATACCTTTATACTGCTTTTACCAATCCCCAATTCACCTTTGGTCCTAGTGATTCATCATATTGTTCTTCTTGTTTGCTCACCGTGATCTGCTTATTTTGTCTTCCTAAATTGTTTGTCCACTAAGTGATCTTCTGTTTGGTTTCTTTAGTTCTAGCTGGATCTACCCCCATGGAAGGTGTTCTTATGACTTTTCCTGTTCTTGGGATAGGTGTCCCTAATGGAGCACTGGTCCCCGAGATCAATTCTTTGAGGAAAGCGATTTGAATCTCCATCTTCTGGATGCGTTGGTACATGTGCTTTGGTGTCGTGCCTTGAAACAGGTTTTGCTGATCTAGGATGATAGTGTTATGTGGTGAAATCGGGGCATCAGATGGAATCGTGGGTGTAGTCAGATTTTGAGTCATTATTGTCACAGGTGGGTCTCTTCCTAATGTGGGAGCGATGGAGATGATGCTTTTGCTAGGAGTCCTTAAATCTGTAGCCATTAAGATGACAAAAACCACAAACAATGAAAAATAATTAGGACTAATCAAAATGCACTAGTAGCATAGAAAACGTTAAAAGGAAGAGAAATGATTTCAAATGTAGGTTCTCAGTTAGTGATCTGAGTTTCCCATAGACAGCGCTACTGTTGCCACCTTGAGTTCCTGAATACTAGTCTTAATGCCACATAGACCTGCAATAAAAAAGAAAAAAGTGAGATGGTTGTCTTCTATCAAGCCACTCAGAGAACTGGATGTAAAACGAGAACAAGAATTGTAATGAGATTTTGAAAATGAGAATATACGTACCTTCTTTCTCGTTACTTAGTTGGCATTTATAAGCTTATTAGGAAAATAACTGTTGCTTCGTTCATGGATATTATCTTGACTGATATACCGAGATTGTCTCCGTAAAATCCGTTCTTGCTTCATTACTAGTGTGATTATTGCTTGGTGTATCTTCCACTCACCTTGTAGGGCAAGCAAAAGTACTTCTGTTTGATCTTGTTTCAGCTCGATTGTGCTTTATTCCACTCGCTTGGTCTTTTGACTAGCATTTGATCTTTTCTGGCTGCCACATTACATATTTGTATAGAATTTTGACTATTTGACTCGAATTTGTTGGCACGTGGTATCGTTTAGTAAAACATAAAATAGAATAAAACTTTAAAATTAAAATTAAAATATTAAAAACTACAAAATAAATATTAATGAAAATATAAAAAAGATAAAGAGATATACAATGAATATAATTAATATAGTTATATTTTTGGTGTCATAATTAATAATTATATAAAATTATTAATTTTTAAATTTAAAAAATACATTAATTGTCCAATCAATATAGATGACAATAGAGAAAAAAAAACTCAAAATTTTCTAAAAAAATTAATAATAATAACAATAATAAATTTTAAATGAAAATTAAAATATGAAACAACATAAAATAAAATATTTATAAAATGTAGAAAAATGGAGAGATATACGATGAATATAATTAATATAGTTATATTTTCAATGTCATAATTAATAATTATATAAAATATTAATTTTTATATTTAAAAATATATTTATTAATTCAATCAAAATATATAAAATAAAGAAAAATTCAACTTTCTAAGAAAAAATAAATAGAAATACTAAACAAATAAAGAATCACTTTCTCTTTACTTTATTTTAATATGTAGATATAAAAAGATATAGATATAGATAAATTACAATATTTTTAATTTAAATATAATATATAATCGAATTTATTATAATAATGATACTAGTATAAAATATATTTATTAGTAAAAATTACTTAATAAATAAAAAATAAATTTTACCATAAAAATTTTTAAATAAAATCAACTATTATAAATTATTACAATCAATTGTATCTTTTGTGTTATATGGAACGAAATCAAATTAAGATTTATTATAATTAAAAAAAAGTAATGTTTATATGTATTTTTTAATTTACTATGTTAATGAAAAGGTAACTTTATAATAAATATTTTTCTTAAAGTGATATTTATAATAAGGTGGAATTGTCGTATCCCGATATATTATATGATAAATTAGTTATTTTATATAAAATAAATTTGATAATGAATGAATATATAAATATGAATGAATTTTAACAGGTAAATGTATATGTATTGATTGAATTTTCATAATTTTATAATGATTTTATAGTTTTTAAATTAATTTTATTTATATATTTATCTAAATATTATTCATTTATTTATATTTCAAGACTATGATATGTTATCGGCGAAGACTACTTTGAATCCTGCCGGTCGCCATGAGTGCCATACATTGGAATTGTAGAGGGCTTGGAAACCCACCTACAACTAGTTTTCTTAAAAAGATAATAAAGCATTGTAGACACCATATTTTGGCCGACCTCCGAAGGCAAGGGTCTTTTAGAATCGAAACTCCATCACAAATGGCTTTTCCAGACTCAACCGATCTCACGCTTAAGTTAGATGGCTTTCCGATCTCTTGGTCTCTGTCAAATGAGTTCGAGACAATATTGGATCTCCAAACTATCCAATCTTGCCTACCTATGTTTTCCAATCTCTCTGTGTGCAAACATCATAGAACTTCGTTTGACCAAATGTTATGATCGAGCTTCTCGCTTGAATGCCTCAGATATTCCTTAAAATGAAGTTAAGATTTCTATTTGGTCTAATAATGATTTCGATCTTAAAAGTTCAAGTCAATGTCAAATCTTTGCAATTCTAATGTTCTAAAGTTTCACCCGGTATTTGGTCATGACTTAGTCTGATCTCATGTTCGCGTGTAATGTTTTTCCGATCCCTTATACTCTGATTAATAATCGCTTTCAAGTTTAATGTTCAACTACGTTCAATCAATTAAGTGCTCAGACAATTTGAACGCTTTCCAATCTCATCAAGAAATTGAACAAAAAGGGATTCCAATTTATTTCAAAATAAAATATATACAAGTCATTTAGCAGGATGATCTCCCCCAGCCTGCTCCCCAGGTACATTATCAGCTCTCTGATCCTCTTCCTCTCTCTCAGGCTCCTCGTCGCTCTCCTCTTCGGCCTCTGGAATGAGTTGATTCATCTAGGAGAAGTCCTCCTTAGGATAATGCTTCCTTAGCTCAGCCAGGAGGTCATTATGGGCATTCACATATGCCCCAGCCTCTTTTGTCATGTTTTCCTCTTCCTTTGCCTGAAGCTCCTCCTCCTTAGCCTGGAGCTCCTCCTCCTTTCCCGAAGCTCCTCAGCAAAACGAGCGAGATTGGCAGATTAACCAGCTCAGGTGACTTTAAGTTCCTGCTCCACTTCGGCTATCTTCTCTTCGCAATGCTTCATCCGATCTTCCAGTCTAGCGATGTAATCATTGGCAGAGAAGAGTTGAGCCTGTGCAGCTGAGGCATCCTGGACCGCCTTAAGAATCTCCCTCCTTAAGGCGTGGGCTTTCTCTCTGATTACATGTTGATTTGTGATGGCCTCCAAGCCCAAACTCATTGTCTGAGTTAAAATATCGTCGATGCTCTCCTCTGCCAACTTGTTCCAATCTTCTTGGAAGCAAATGGAGGCACCCATGACATTAGCTAGGCTAGGATTCCCTCGAGTGGAGTGGTTCCTTTCTAGTGATTGGATGAGGAGTTGAGCTCCCCGAGAAAGTGTCCTAACAGTAGGACCAAAAGACTCCCCTTCCACATTGGAAGAGATCAGAGGAGGTGGAGGAGGCGGACATTCAATCTGCTGAGATGGAGAAATGGCGAGCTCTACTTCAGGGACTGGCTACTCTTGAGGGCGAGGAGGGGAGCTCGGTATTTCTACCAATTCTCGCTGAGGAGTCTGAGCATCAGTAACAGTGGCCTCCTTCATCGCCCGCACCTTTCGAGAGACCTCCCTTTTTCGCTTACGGCTCTCTTTAGAAGTGTCGCCACCCGCCATAACTGCACAGAGAAGAAGTCAGTGAGTTCGCTAAGATTTAGAGGCCAGAGATATGGATTGTACCAGGACCGAGGTAAGAGAGCTGAAGCTCGTAGTCTTCATCGGTGATCAAGCACATCATCCACCACTTTAGTTTGGCCATAACCGCATTTAAACACGAGAATTTATGGGTGGACGACTGAGTCTTTAACTCTTTCACCACGGTGTCTTTGTCCTCATTTAAAGTGATCTTCTTTGGAATTGAAGCGACCAAGTACTGCCAACTCCGTGGGAAACCCTCAAAGCCATTCGGAATCTTGCTCCTCAATACAAAAAATCAATTTTTCCAATTCTTCAGTGAAGAGGGGAGATCAGTAAAAAGCCCACAGTACGGCTTGGCTTGGAAGAACTAGTACTTGTCGTCCTTTCGACGAGTGAGCAAATGTACCTCAACAAAAACCTTTGCTGTAGGCTCGAGCTTTTTGGCTCGGCATAAGCCTCTAAAAGCCACTAGGATCTGCCATGAGTTTGGGTGTACTTGGGCTATGCTACATGATGGAGCTTCAGAATGGCCTTAAAGAAGTCGTCCAAAGGAAACCGAAGTCCGGCCTTCAGCTACTCTTCGTATACTATGATGAAATCACCTTCATCAAAGAAGTGATCAGCTCGGAGATCGCAATGGCATCTGATAAGCTCGAAAAAATCGGTCTGAAGGTTGTACTCTTGACTAATGGACTACAGGTCGGTTTCCTGAAGGACCGATGGCTCCACGAGAAGATTTTCTTTCCCTGAAGTAGAAGCCTGTTTAGATTGGGTCACCCGACCGTGGGCTGGGACAGAGGTTGTAGAAGGTTCAGGTCGTCCAATCGGTCCGACCACCTCAACTTCATCTGACGTCCTCTAGATATGAATGGAGGGAGGACTAGTAGCTCTCTGACCATTGGTGCCGCTCATTTTTTAGAAAAACAAAAGGAAAATTAACTGAGGAAAAATCAAAATCCTTAGCGGAGTGTAATCGGTGCCTGAAAACTCTAGAAAATGAGAAGAAGTGCTGAAATTGCTAGGGGAAGCTCTGAAATGACATAAGGAAGCAAATGTCTCACCCTTCCCCTATTTATACCCGTCTGAGCATTAAATGCTCACGAAGTCCCAAGCGAAGTATTGGTTAGTGGAACCGACCGCTTCCTTGACACGTCACAAGAAGGTTCCAGAAATATAATAAAAAATTGAATAAATGAGATCGATTAGCTAAGGTTATCGGATTGAACAAACTTCCAAAACCACGGATCGGCTAATAGCAATTCGTTTAGAGATCAGATCGAAAGCACATATCAGAGATTCGAAAATAACTAATGCAATAATAAAACAAAAACATTTAAACAAAAATTTCACTTCATTTCCAAAAGATCGGATTACATCATTTGGGCAATCTCAAAAGACCGGATTACATCATTGGTGCGATTTCTAAAGATTGGACTACATCATTTGGGCGATCTCTCAAAATCAGCACTACATCCTACCTAGTTTAAGACTACTCCAGATGCTGGCCTATGTCAAAGCTTAGTCTTATGGCTGAATCAAAAGATGTGTTTGATCAGAAAGCCAGCCACAAGTATTAGATAGATGTGTAGCTCAGATAGGGTGACTATGACTCTCATGATATTGAGCGGAGTTATCGCCGATGTCATCGACCAGAACCGAGCTGCAGTAGAGATGCCCGATATGGTTGGAGGCCAAATGAACTTCAAGAGGCGGTCACCAACATTAAGATTGAAATTAGCAGTCCTCTTGTCAGAGATCGGTCTACGGATTATACCGATGGATCGACTCAAGATCGGCATGGCCGTCAGTTTCGATCTTGATTAGTAAATTAGTCTGGTTCCCTCACTGTCATTAGATGATGTCCTCATGGCTCTCCGATTGCCGGGGTCATAAATTTTCAGGCGAAGGGCAAAGAAAACAGTCGAAAAAAGATCAAAACGGCCACCATAATCAGAATTATCACCGGAGAAGCTAGAATTGGAGAAATAGAGCATTGAAAACAAACTGAAAAAGGAAAAGTGAAGTGCGAAAGGGATTTCCCGTTGGTGCATATATATAGGGCCTTGGCATTTATTGCATACAGAAACCAAAGCGGATGCATCGGTAACTGAAGAATTAATTGCTCTGACCAAGGCAAGTTAGATAAAAAGGAAAGATCTAGAATGGGAGAGATCGGGAAACGAGAGGGGACCCGATACAAGATAGAGATCGGAAAAGGAGAGGGTCATAATAGGGAGATCAAAAGAAAATAGAGATCAAAAAGCATAGAGAGATTAAATAACTTTCGATCAACTCTATTCATCGTCAGATCTGAGTTAGTTAAAGCATTGCAGGCATGATCAGATCCTCACCACATGCCTCATCTGCAGAAACACCCACCTAGCCGCCAGACGCCAAAACAATTAGGGCAGTCTTGTACATCTCGATCTCCACCGTTGATCATAATCGTAAGGATGGATCCGAAGCCCTCGGATCAAAAAGCAGACGACAGGTTCGACGCTTTTTATTCCCAGCCTTTGGATCCATTTTGTAAGGCAAGATCCTGAGCTGTTGGATTAAGAAGAAAAAGGATGAATATTCTGAACGAGGTCCTGACCCTCCATTTTTTATTCTCTTTAATCCTCAAACATCAGATTATGTCCTTTTTAATCTAAGCCCTCCATTTCCCCCTGGCAAGATCCTAACCCTTAATTATGGGCACCCGTTCCCTATAAATACCTGCATGCAATACTGTAGAAGGGACGGACAAAAAAGGTGGTGGTGATTATAGTGGAAAAGACTCTGAAATTTGATTCAGTCTTGCTACTTGCCATTCTGAGCTTTCGTAGTATTGAGAAACTTTAGAAACTAGTTTTCTTAAGTATTTTCATCAAAAGGAGTTCTGAACCCTGAGATTTTCATTTTCAGCGCCTGTTCATTACTTTGCGAAGCCATTTTCGTTCAGTTTCATTCTCACCCCCTAGTATCAGTACATTACTCTCCAAACTCAACTTCGTTTTGACCTATTCCCATTACGTCGGGCAAGTTCGAGTCCTTCTGCCATCAACTTTCATCTCTGCAGGACTTGTGGATATGGGAGATAACTCATTTGTCTCCTAAACTTCCTACAGGTAAGCGTCTAAACCGTTATTTTGTCGAATATCTTTGTTTTATTTTTTCCAGTTTTCTTTTAAAATTTCTTTATTATCCAATCGCACTACACCTCAAGATAGATTACCTAGCTCAATAGTTATTTCCAGTGTCTTCTTTTATTTCATTCGTAAATTTCATTTATAGTCATTTAGTTTTCATTCCCTTCAAGAGTAGATGTTCGAGTCCCCAGCGGCTCATAAATATTCTAAAAAGTATAGGTAAGAATATCTTAACAAGAGTTTTTGGGATTGAATAAAAAGGGTATAGCAACAGGGTTGAATAGGATGGGGAACAAAATTATGTTGAACAAATAAGTCATGAGGTCGGCCCACGGAACGAGCCTAGGGGATGATACAATAGATTGAGAATCAAAATAAGCTCGGATCCCGAGCGAGCAACTAAAAGAGATCGGACCAAAGAGTTCAGATAAAGCGATCACGCAGAAGATCGGAAAGGAGTTCGGTCTTTCGTCCTCCTCCTAGTTATAAGGTCATGTAGGCTAGGAAAAGCTTTGCACGGGTTTCCTACATATTCGATACTCCATTCCCAAAAGAGGGATCAAGAGAGAACTTTTATCTGAATCCTTAGTTTCGAAGTTCCTACAAATGCCATTCTAATAAACACCTTAAGAGTTCAGGGAGAGTTCTTATCTAAACTCAGTCCACTTTTTAAAATGCAACACACTAAAAGTTTGGGGAAGAATCTTGAAGGAGCGGAAGCATAAAAGACACAAGTTTAGATCATTGAAATTCAAAATTTTTCATCTAGGGTCACATGCATCATGCAAGATTTATTTTTATCTATTTGATTTCAATGATAAACAGCATATTAAAACTCTTTTAATATATTTTTGGATCTACATTTGCCATTTAAGATTTTAGAATTAACAAATTAATTCATTAGAACCATAGATTAGATCAAGAATAAGTGCACTAACATTTTGATGCACTGCAGTGTGTTTGGTACCTTTGGGATGCGTCTTAGGACACCAGATGTTGTCCCTCTAGCTTGTCCACACCAAGATCACCTATGGCAGCCCTTGAACAGCTTCTAAAGCTTTTTTTATAAATTAGAAAATCAAGTTTGCCTTTTGAGAAATTAGAGATGTAAATAGGACACTAGAAATAATTTCTAGTATTTTTAATTCAAGAGATTATTTGCTAATCTCTTTGAATTGATGAGAGATGAAGAAGAAGAGGGGAGAGGGTAGCTAAGGGTGGCAGCACAAAGAGAGAATGGTAGCTTATAATTTTTTCTTTTCATAACAACACATTATATAGCTAGGTCACCACTTAAAACCTTTGCCACATGTCACTTTCTGATTGGCTCTAGGTTTAATTGACCCAATCATATTGTGCCAAGTGTCAAATCTATATTTAATCTTGACTTTGATCATCTTACATGATCACCTTCTGATCAAAATACCCTGTGTCTTAATTTTGAGTTCTCAACCCAAAATAATTATTTCTCTTCTTCTAATCAATTTATATCAAATATAAATTAATTAATTAATCTCTATTAATTAATTTCTCATTAATTAAATTTATATTTAAATACTTTAAATATAAATTTAACTTATACTATACATCCAATAACCTAGATTTGGTTTCAAGCCATGCTAGGGACTTTGCAATCTAATTACAAACTAAACCTATTTAATTAATCAATTAAGCTCGTTAATTAATTAATTAAATCATATTTAATTTGGTGATTACTTATGTATGTGTGTGACTTACTAGGCTCATCACTAATTGGCAATGAGACATGATATCAACTCTTAATATCATCAGAACTCTTTCTTACCATAAACGATTTCTCTAAATTATTTTATGCAGCTCATAGACTATGGTTAACACCTAGCATAGCATGCCATAGCCACCCAATTAGTAATAAGATTTACCTTAAATGAACCTATAATCATATGTTACCATGTACTACAATCTCTCTGTTATAAAATCTTAATTCGAGCTGGGGTCATGGTTTATGTCAAACCCCATTTGCTATGAATATTATGTTCTCTTTTAATTCCAATTCTTGATTAAAAAGATTTTCTGTAACAGCCCGATCCTTCTCCAGTTAGTATTGTCCGTTTTGGCCCATGGGCCTCACGAATTTGTCCCTTGGGAGGTTTCATTCCCAAAAGCGCGCTGACCAAGTGAGGAAGGCTTCCACATATATGGCCCAAATCTTTTCTTCCCGTTTCCGATGTGGGACACGAAGTTTCCACCCCAGTGCGTAGCTGGTTGAACAAGCACGTCCCAACCCCATCCCTGGGTCGTGACAAGCCCACCAGCTTCCGCCTGGTGCGTCCTCGCACCACACACCGTACTAGAGGGAGTCCAGCTCTGATACCACAAATGTAATGGCCCGGCCCAGTAGTGATATTGTCCGCTCTGGGCTGAAGCCCTCACGGATTTAAAACGCGTCAATAGGGGTTACGAACCACCAACTTATAAACCCAGCATCTCTCCCGTGTTTTGTCGATGTGAGATTTGCCTAGGGTGTTACATATTCTCTATAGAAAGTTACTACCACGGCATCTGCTGTGATGAAACCCATCACAGATCGAGGAAGAATACTACCTAAGCAGGAAACAGAGGCCCTAAAACAAAGATCAAGGAAGAAGTAATACCTAAAGGAACCAAGGCAAAAGTCTTTATCACTTGTTGTTGTCGTCATCTCTCTGCATCTACGATTCAACTGAGATGATGGAGTCTTTTGATGGACTCTCTCTATTTGGTTCTCACTATTAGCTGATCGAAACAGAAATTTTTGTCATGGTTTCCATCGTTTCATTGTAAGTCAAAACTTTTATTCTATGCTTAGAAAGGTAATTTGATTTTTCTAAACAACTCATGCATGTGATGATAAAAAAATCATAAAGAAAATAAAATTAGTTTGGTATGTAATTTTCCTTTGATCTAAAGCTCAACCATTGGGTAAATCTAAGGCTAAAACATTTGCGTTAACAATAACTCACCAGGTAGACTTAGCTTTGAGTCCTCTCCCCAGTTTGCATACTCAAAGAAATAGAACGTGGAATTCCAAATGAACTTTTGCATACCAAACATGCTGTGTGAATTGGTCATAATTTTTTTTTGAAATTCATTCACTTACACTAAACAAGTTCATTGTTTCAATCTTGTAACATTCGTTGATGATGATTCCTTTTTTTCTTCACCAGGAAAAGAGGAAGCCTTTATTGATTTCTATTCTGAAGTGATCTTGCTACGAACACCATTGTAACTGTTCATTATGGCAACTTCTTCTACTGCACATAAATGGAAGTATGATGTCTTTCTCAGCTTCAGAGGAGAGGACACCCGTGATAATTTTACTAGCCATCTATATGAAGCTTTATGTGGTAGAAAAATCAAAACCTTCATAGACAATAACCTTGCAGAGGGGAAGAAATAACACCGGCACTTTTGAGAACAATTGAAGAATCAATGATTTCTATAATCATTTTCTCAAAAAACTATGCATCTTCTCCATGGTGTTTGGATGAAATGGTGAAAATACTTAAATGCAAGGAAACTTATGGACTGATTGTTTTACCAATTTTCTACCATGTAGATCCATCCAATGTAGAAGAACAAATTGGGTCTTTTGCAGATGCACTTACTGAGCTTGAGAAGAACTTTAAGGAGAAAGTAGAAAAGGTGCCCAGGTGGAAGGCTAACTTGTTGAAAGCAGCTGGTATATCTGGATGGGATTCCCGAGTGATCAGGTATGTATATATTACTTTTATTTTTTGTTTAAGGTCTCATAAGGGAACATTGAGAACAGGTGAAAAAAAAAATCTTTGCAATTGATAATTAATTATAATAGCAGATAATATATTATTTATACTCATTTAAAAAAAGCTTTTGCTAGTAAAATTTAGAATTAGAACTAACATTTGATTGCAAAACTTAAACATGGAAATGGAAAGCTAGGGTTTGACCAAACAAAATTTCATTGCATATTAAGTTAAGCCATAGCACTAATTTTATGTTGCTAAGATATATATGGGTCTCTAGTTGGCTCTCCTGCCTAAATGTTTAAGCTAGAAACCCTTTTTTTTTTAATTAAATTGTCTCTTTTTTTTAATTTTTTATTTTTTGGTCCTGTCTATTGACATAATTAGCTATGCAGTAACCTAAATAATAACAAAGGGTTAACAATCTTTTATCTATAGAAGATTGAAGACGAACATAAATTGTTTTGCAAGATGTTAAGTATTAGGATTATTTATTTATTTATTTGGATCGTTTTGTTATAAAAATGCACGGCTTGAAGGAAAATGTTAGTGTAACATAACTCTTTGGTTGTCTCAATACTTTTTATTCATCATTAGGTCTGAGGCTAAACTTGTGAAAGAAATTGTGGAATGTGTTTTGAAGAAATTGAATCATGCACCCTCAAGAGACTTAAAGGGCCTGATTGGAATTGACTCACGCATTACAGAGATTATAGATTTACTACAGAATGGATCATCAAAAGTTCGAATTGTGGGAATTTAGGGAATGGGTGGCATAGGTAAAACGACTATTGCTGGAGCTATTTTCAATACACTCTCAAGTCAATTTGAAGCTTGCTGCTTTCTTGAAAATGTTAAGGAAGAATCAAAGAAATTTAGTGGGCTTGTTTGTTTAAGAGAAAAACTCCTTTCTGAAATACTGGATGAAGAACATCTACATATTACCACTCCCAACATAGGATCCATTTCCATTAAGGGTAGGCTCCAACGCAAAAAGGTTTTGCTTGTTCTTGATGACGTGAATGATGTAGATCAATTAGAATTCGTAATTGGAAGATGCAATTTTGGTTTGTGAAGTAGAGTTATTATGACATCTAGAGACAAGCATGTTCTTAAGAAAGGAGTTGATGAAGTATATAAAGTTGAGGGATTGAATGATGATGATGCTCTGCATTTGTTCAGCTTGAATGCTTTTAAGGAGAAGTATCCAAGGAAAGATAGAATGGAGCTATCAAATAGAGCTGTTAAATACGCTCATGGCAACCCCTTGGCAATTAAAGTTATTGGTTCTTTTCTGTTTGGTAGAACAGAACAATATTGGGAAAGTGCACTATATAAACTTGGAAAAATTCCTCAGCCTAGAATTTTTCAGGTGTTGAGAATAAGTTTTGAAGTGCTAGATGATGAAGAGAAAAGTATATTTCTTGATGTTGCATGTTTTTTTAGGGGGCAGCAAATTGACTTCGTAGAGGGAATACTAGATGGTTGTGGTTTCTCACAGAATTGGAATTCTCGTTCTTGTTGATAAATGCCTTGTCACTGTCCTTCATAACAAGTTGAAAATGCATGAATTGTTGCAGCAAATGGCTCATGAAATTGTTCGCCAAGAATCTATTAAGGGGCTAGGAAAACGCTGTAGATTGTGGAGATCTTGTGATGTCTGTCAAGTGTTAACCAAAAATCTAGTGAGAGCCATATGCATTCCATATGTTTTTATACATACAAGTGTTTCTATTTATGTGTTTATCAAAGTAAGCTTAATATATTGGGGTAACCTATGCTTTATTTATACTTATCTATGATCTTCAGGGAACTGAAAGGGTTGAAGGGATATGGTTAGACACATCTCAAATAGGAGAAGTGGACTTGATTTCAACAGCCTTTTTGAGGATGTATAACCTTAGATTGCTCAAAATCTACAATTTTACAATTAGAAATAATCAGAACTGCACCTTCCTCGTGCCCTTGAGTTCCTTTACGATAAGTTGAGGTATCTCCATTGGAATGGATGCCCTCTGAGCTCTTTGCCATCCAATTTCAGCAGAGAACCTTGTTGAACTTAACACAGCTTACGGTGCTAGACAGATTATGGACAGGAGTCTGGTATCTGCATGATTTTCTTGATTCCCTTTCTTCCATCATTTCCTTTTGAAAATGCATTTTAGTTTGGGCATGTGCCTATGGTTGTATCCTATTATATTGTTTTTGCTGAATCTTGCGAGTTTAAAAGAGATTAACCTTTGCAATTCTGAGCACTTATCTCTGATGCTGACCTCTCTCGGCTAAGATTCTCGAGAGAGTGAATTTTGAATCTTGTACTAACTTGGTAGAAGTTCCCTCATCTATTCAGTCTTTAGAGAAGCTCGGTGATTTGAATATGAGATCTGCACAAGCCTTGAGATCTTTCCTAGTGTTATTAATCTGAGATCGCTTAAGACTCCTAACTTTTATTGTTCAAATCTTATGAAGTGTCCAGAGATTGCAAAGAACATAGTGTATTTAAACTTAAAAGGGACGCAATAGAAGAACTTCCCAAATCAAGGGCATCTCGGTGATCTCATAACATTGGAATTGAAGGATTGAAAAAGAATCAAAAATCTTCTACAAAGCATTTCAATATTGAAATCCCTTGTGACTATTAATCTCTCTGGCTGCTCTGATATCACCAGGATTCCAAATATTTCAGGGAAAGTGAGATTCTTGTACTTGAGTGAAACTGCAATAGAAGAAATTCCCTCTTCAATTGGTAGTCTCTCTAGACTCTCTTGCTTGGATCTTACAAACTGCAAAAGGCTCAAGAATCTTCCTTGTGATGTTTCTAAGTTGGCATCTTTTGAAAAGCTTATTCTTTCTGGCTGCACAAGAATCACCAGGTTTCCAGAGGTTTTGAGTAATATAAAGAAGTTGCTTTTAGATGGGACAAAGATCGAACAAATTCCCTCATCAATAGAGTATTGCTTTGAACTTGAGGAACTAGGCCTGCAAAACTGCACAAGATTTCATATTCTTCCGAGTAGTTTTTGTAAGTTGAAATATTTGCAAAGGCTTAATCTCTCAGGCTGCTCTAGATTTGAGAGTTTCCAGAAATTTCGTGTGACAGGGATTCATTGAGATTTCTTCACTTAGATGGAACAGCGATAAGAAACGTGCCCTCACCAATGAAAAATTTGTGTGGTCTTTCTTTCTTGCAACTGAGAAACTGCAAAAATCTTAAATTGAGTGGTGTCTCTATCTGGGAAAAACTTGGTGTCTCTACTTGGGAAAGACTTTTTCCATTGTCAATGGCCATCGCAGAATTCCAGTGGAGAGATTTGAGTTTCTTGCGTAAGCTATATCTAAATGATTGCAGCATATTGAATGTGCCTAATGCTATTGGCTTTTTATTCTCACTAGAAGCATTAGATCTAAGTGGAAACTTATTTTCAGAGATACCTCAAAACATACTACACCAAAAGCCGGAGTACCTGGCTTAAGAGATTGCTGCACTAAGATTAATACTGCACTTCCACCGCGATCGACAAAATTAGATGCGTAAAATTGCATTTCTCTGCTCAGAATTAGTAAATCAACTGGAGTGGAAGGAAACATTTTTGAATTCCTTTTCACTAATTGTTACCAGTTGAATAATTTGGCAAAGAAGCGTATCATGGCATATGCACTAACAAAAATTCATTGTTATTCCAAAAGGCTGTGCAATCAGGTCTATTTCTGTCTCCCTCATCTATTTTTTCTTTTTCTTTACTGATCAGATTCCTTGTTAATTAGAAGTCATGGTGCAGATACCTTCTGTGGTGGCAAGGGAATCTTGTTTATGCTTCTCTGGATCTGAATGATGCATACATTTTGCATAATCATTTAGGTTTAATTTCATATCCATTTTTAGTCACTTTTAGCTAATTTCATTAGTTATTTAGTTAGTTTTTCATAATTGTCAATTTTGTATTAATTTGTAATTTTTACTTTGTTTTTTTGGAAAAATGGTGTTTTTGAAGGACTAAAAAAGAGATTTTGCCATTGAGGAATGATCTCTACAGCTAAAGATGTGAGAAACAAGTTTCAAAGTTGAAATATGCATTGGCCAAATTGCGCATAACTTGCCACATAAGTCATGCAGATCTGCAAAAGGAGAAGAATCACTGTTTCAATACCTGCCGAATTGTGCATAAGGAGAGTGCATGGCCTATGCAGATTCATGCCTCCTTATGCAATCTCACGGAATTGTGCATAACCTATGCGCCTGGTCATGCAGTTTCGCATAAGTGAGCCAGAAACCAGCCGAAAACTGCATAAGGGACTGCATGACTTATGCAGTCCACTTATGCAGTCCCACAAAGATTTCATTAATGAGCTGGCAGAAGATTCCCTCAGAAAATCTCTCCTCAAACACACCATTTTAGGGCTCCATGTCAGAAAATGATATAAATAGCCCCATTTCCCATTTTAGGAGACAAGAAGGAAATGAAGAAGAGAAAAAGGAGCAAGGAGCAGCTGAAGAGTCACAATCATTTTCCACACCATTTCCAACCAGATTTGGAGATTTCTTTCTTTTCTTATATTTTTCCTACCTTTCTAGTGTTGGACTTCTTGTTCTTTAGCTTAGATTAAAGCTTTAATTCCATATTAAATCAGAATATCTTGTAAATATTATGGATAGTGAGTACTTTTATTTTGATTCATTTGAGATATTTTGTGGATTTTGATTGGGTAATCAATATTTTGTGGTCTTAATGAGTTTTATTTATTTCTTGTCTGCTTAATGACATGCTTAGTGTAGGATCCCATTAAGTGATGTTCTTAATCCATGGTTGAGGCACCGAAAGGAGAAGGCCTTGTGATAGATAATCAAGAAATTGTACTTAATTAACTTAGATCTAGAAATAGACTAAGGATTAAGAGGATTCACAGATTAATTAAAGAACCTAACGGGTCTTAATTAACTCTAACTCCACGAAAGTAGAATTAGATTGATTAAGGAACTCTTTGTCTTACTCGAAAGGGTATTCAAAGGATTTAAGAATTAATCTCCTTAAAACCCGTAAGTTCCACAAGATTGGATAACCAATTTGAAATCCCAAAATAGCTCGAATATGAAATCCCGAACTCCGGAATCGCCTTTTTATCATTGTTAATTTCTAATCAAATTTAATTGCTTGCCATTTTAAATTTTGCCATATTTCAACTTGCTTATTTCAAATTGATGCAATTTTAGTTTAATTAATACATTATTGGATGGATTATTAATTTTGCACATATAGATTTCATACTCCAATACCCATCAATTTATTGCTTTGATTTCAAAAATAGTTCAATTTAGTCAACTTTTTATATCAAAAATTCAATCATTAACACAACTCCTCGTGGGAACGATATCTTTTCTATATTACTTGTACGACCCGTGCACTTGCGGTTGGGCCACATCAAGTTTTTGGCGCCGTTGCCGGGGAGTTGTTTGTTTAAGATTGAATTCTTGATTATTTTAGTTGTTTATAGTTTTATCTCTGTTATCTTTTCATTTTGTATTTGTTTGTTCTTTTTCAGGTACTTTTAATCTTTTATGAGAAGAGCTAGAAGCACAAGTGACACATCCTTATTGTTCAATCCTGAAATTGAGAAATTTTGTAAAGCCAACAAGAAAGAAACCAGAAAAAGAAAAGAAGCTTTGATAAAAGAATTAGAATTGGTGGTGGTAATGTTGGTAATGATCGAAACAATAAAATGCAGCCCAAGGTGAAGAGGTTGTAAATGCTAATTTGCCTAGGGGAAGTATGATGGATCATGCTTTTCCTCGTTTTGATGACTTGAGAGAGAGCATAGCAAGACCAAGAATTGATGCAAATAGTTACAAGATGGATTTTGGAGTTCTTCAAATGATTCAAAATTCTCAATTTGGGGGACATCCTTCTGAAAATCCACACACACATCTGAAGAAGTTTGCTATGATCTGTGACATGCAAAAACAACCTGGAGTGTCTGATGATGCAGCAAGATTGAAGCTATTCCCATTCTCTTTGAAAGATAGAGCATTGGATTGGCTTGATTCTTTACCTCACAACTCCATCACAAATTGAGAGCAACTCACTGATGCATTTCTTGCACAATATTTTCCACCTAGAAAAACTCAAGAATTGAGGAATCAAATGACAGCTTTCAGATCAAGAGAAGATGAAACTCTTTATGAGTCATGGATGAGATGGAAGGAATTAGAGAGACAATGCCCACATCATGCCATTCCAAAATGGATGATAAACCAGAATTTTTACACAAATGTCACTCTTGGAATTAGAGGGATTATTGATGCTCAAAGAGGAGGAGAATTTATTATGAAGCATGAAGATGAAGCTTATGAGTTATTGGAGAAAATTGCAAAGAATACTCATCTTTGGAGTAGTCTAAGAGGACCAGCTCCAACTCAAAAAAGGCAAGCTGCTGGAATGTATGACCTTGATCCATTCAACATGATTAATGCAAAGTTTGATGCACTTACAAATGTCTTGGCTAAGAAGATGGAAGATTTAAGTATGTTGGTTAGTTCATCATCATCATCTGGAAGTTCACAACAAGTTGCTTATGCAGAAGGAACTACCAGCTGTGGAGTAGACTATGGAGAGCAAGCTGCATATGTTGGTAATTATGGAAACAAACAAATGGGGCATCCTCAAACTTATAATCCAACTTGGAGGAATCATCCTAACTTTTCATGGGGAAATCAGCAAAGTCAAGTTCCAAATCAGAATTTTCAATCACAACAGCAACAAGGAATCCCATATCAGCAAAATAGGCAACCATTGCCTAATTTTTAGCAGAAAAATATGAATCCTCCACCAAAACAGCAAGAACAAAGTTCCACCACAGAAGCTTTATTACAACAGATTCTTGCTAACCAAACTAATCATGATGAAGAGATGAGAGAGATGAAAGCAAGGCTAGAACAGATGCAAACACATAACAGAATGCTGGAAAATCAGATTGCACAACAAGCATCTTCCTCAGGAACCGAGTCTTTTGGAAAACTTCCAAGTCAACCAGAAAACCCAAGAGAGCAGTGTCAAGCTATTACTTTAAGAAGTGGGAAAGTTGTAAATAATGAGAAGAGTGAAAAATAGTGAGAAGAGAGAAAATGAGAAAGAAACTGATGAGGGTGAAAAATAAAAAAGTGAGAAAGAAAATGCAGAAAAATGTAAAGAGAAAATTGAAGAGAAGGAAGGGAAGTATATACCTCCAGAACCTTACAAGCCACAACTTCCCTTTCCACAAAGATTTCAAAAAGCCAAGCTTGATAAGCAATTTGGAAAGTTCTTAGAGGTTTTGAAGAAGCTGTACATAAATGTGCACTTTATTGATGCTCTTTCACAAATGCCCTCTTATGCAAAATTCTTAAAAGAAATTCTCTCAAACAAGAGGAGACTTGAAGACCATGAAACAAAGAGCTTTGTGTAAGAATGCAGTGCTATCCTCCAAAGGAAACTTCCTCCAAAGCTCAAGGATCCAGGGAGTTTTTCAATTCCATGCCACATTGGGGAATCATGTTCTACAAAAGCTTTATGTGATTTAGGGGCTAATGTTAGCCTTATGCCCCTCTCCATTTATGAGAAGCTCAATATGGGAGATCTTAAACCAACCCACATTTCTCTTGATTGGTAGCAGATCAATTAAGTATCCTGAAGGGATTTTGGAGAATGTGCCTCTAAAGGTTGGGAAGTTCTATATACCTGTTGACTTTGTCATCTTAGACATGGAAGAGGATTCTAATATCCCAATCATTTTGGGGAGGCCTTTCCTAGCTACAGCTGGTGCTTTGATTGACGTGAAAGGTGAAAAGCTTACTCTAAGAGTCGGAGAGGATCATTTAGTCTTCAACATTGGCAATGATAAGAAGAAGCATCATGAAGATGTAGACTCTTGTTTAAGAATTGATATAGTTGATGAGTTAGTAAAAAAGCACTTTAGAAAGAGCTATCCGAAGGCTTCTCTTGAAAGTTGTCTTATCCATGAAGGGAGTATCAATGATGAAAATCCAAAAAAGGCTGCATTTGCACAACATTTGAATGGTAATCCACCTTGTCCTATGGCACCAATCTTTCAAGTTGAGCAAGTGGAGAAAAGTGAGGTCAAGCAATCATCTCTCAAAGAAAAAGATGCACCAAAGGTTGTCAAGAAAGAAATGGTTGGATTTTTAGACAAAGCAACAAGGATCTTCTCATGTGATGGAAAGAAAATGAAGTATAGATTCATTGAAGTACCTATTGGGAACAGAGACAATAAATTCCAATTTCAGCCACTATGAAAAATGAAAAGAGTCCAGCTAAGGACTATAAATTAGCGCTCTTGGGAGGCACCCCAAGTTCTTTTATTTTGCTTTTGTTGATTTACTTTTATTTACATAGCTTTTGTTTTTATCTTAAATCTTCCCAAATTCAATTTTTGACATTGTTGAATCTTGTCCCTTGTAGATGTATTTCAATGGAGGAAGGTTTGCTACCTGGTTTATGCAGAGAGGAAAAATGAAATTTGCAGCAAAGAAGGGTCTGCAGCACATGGCTTATGTTTCTTGGTGAGGTTGGGTGTGTAACTTTTAAGTATTCGTGCTTATAAAGTTAATATGATGATAAGTGGGTCATTTTTGTAGTTTTGAGCTTATTTGGGTTGTGAGATTTAAGGTGGACATACTGCATTTTCTTGGCATGACTTGGGGAGTCCATTCTCATTTGTGGATAGATGCAAATTTATGCAGGTTTTATTAAGTTTTAATGTGCTAAATGTTGATTTGCAGAATTTGAGTTGAAATGGCATGATTCACAAAGGCTTTTTATGCAGGATTCATTTCTACAAGCTTGTGTGATGCAATTTTGATGGATTTTGTATATATTGATGTGTTTTTGGTGATAATTTCTCATGGTTTATGCTTCATAGAATTATATTTCTTCATTCTAGGGTATTTTTCACACTTGCAAATCATTTTCAATGGTAATCTTAATCTTGTTCAATTGTGCATAAGCAACTGCATAGCTTATGCAGCTTTTAGATCACAAATTTTGCCATTTTCTCATCTTGCTAAAAAACTGCATAAGGATGTGCATAGCTTATGCAATTCTGCATAGCCACATTTTTGTCAAATTTCATATCTGCCAAAACTTGCATAAGTGTGTGCATGACTTATGCACATCTGCATGACTTCAAATCCTGCATTTTCTCTTTCCACCGATACCTACATAAGGAGAGTGCATAACTTATGCACTTCTGCATGACCACACTCTCCAAAAACCAAAACCTGCCGAAACATGCATAAGGAGAGCGCATAGCTTATGCACTTCTGTATAACCACCAACTTTGCATTTCAAAACTTGCCGAGACCTGCATAAGGAGAGTGCATAACTTATGCACTTCTGCATGACCACACTCTCCAAAAACTAAAACTTGCCGAGACATGCATAAGGGAAGCGCATAGCCTATGCACTTCTGCATGACCTATTTCTCTGAAATCCAAAACAGGCCGAAACTTGCATAAGTTAGCGCATAAGCTATGCACTCTTGCATAATCAGTTTTTCACACTTTTTATCACCCACCGAAACCTGCATAAGAGAGTGCATAAGTTATGCACACCCATTTTTCCCTTATGCAGCCTTAACACATGTCCTGTTCAAATCAAAATTTGTTTTCGGCACCCATTTTTCCCACCTCCACTTCCCGTCTTTTCTGTTCACGACTGTCCCTCCACGTCCATTTATCCCGGCATTACCCCTCCCCTTCTTCTCCACTCATCTTTCCGCCGCCTTTGCCCTAGCTTCCCTCTACATCCTTTATTTTCTCCCTCAACTCCTTCACTCTCACCATCGACACCCAATGGAATTGCCTCCTCATTCCCCTCAAACTTCCCCTCTCCAAGTCTCGCCCTTAGCAATGCGGCCTCCCAACCCTGATTCCCCTCCACAAGAAACCCCTCCACCACCTCCCACAGCCACGTACAAAAGAAAAATCAAGTCGAAATCCACCCGACCCATGGCTTCTGCACCTCCTCTCTCAAAACGCAAAGAACCACCCACCACTCCACTGTCAGAGCCTCCACCCAAAAACCCCAAAACTTCAACCTCCAAATGACATGAGGCTGGCGTTTCTACCTCTACCCCACAGGCCAAATCACCCTCTTCCAGCAAAAAGCAAATGTCAGCAGCCTCATAGTTATCAAAACTACCTTGGCCTCTTCCTGATGCAGCTCAAAAGGCATCCTTTAAGAGACTTAAGGAAAGGAGGGTGCAACCCACTAGGTATATTTCTGCAGATGCCCTCCAATCAGTTGGTTTATTTGATAATGTGGTTGCATACCTTGATGGTTTAGGTTGGATGGAATTTATGCATAAGCAAGAAATAGTTTATCCAGCTTTAGTTTTGGAATTTATTTCCTTATTTTCTGCTACCCTGAAATTACATGACATAGATTACAAGCCAACTATGAAATTTAGATGTTTGGGGCAAAATAGAGAGCTATCATTAGACCAATTTCATAGCATTTTTGGGTTTGCAATTGATGGACTATTTAGGGTACCATATACAGGGGTAGAGGTAGCAAACAAAGGTATTTGGAATGCTGCTCAGTTTTGGAGGATTATCACAAACCAACCTCAGACTTTTTATGCTGGCAGATCCAAAACCTCTCAAATACTAGACCCTGTACTTAGATTTATCCATAGGCTTATTGCTAGCACTATCTTGGGCAGAGGGACTAGTTCTAGTGCTGTTGGGAAATCTGAATTGTTCATGCTATGGTGTGCTTTTCATAAAGTTAAAGTTTCTCCTGGTTACTTCTTTTGTGAGCATGTGTTACATATTGCCACCAAATCCATAGGTGACATTGTCATGGGTGGGCTCATAACTGTTATAGCCAAGCATTTTGGTTTTAATCCGGAACAGCATCCACTACTAGCACTTTCAGACACCCTATATTTTGATGCTACACACCTATCCAAAATCGATTCACTTTGCCACCTTCCGACCTCGCACAACCAAAGAATGTAAATTGAACCCACTGCACAACCAGAGGGACAATTTGTCCCACCAGTCCAACAGCATTCTATTGAACCCACACCCCCTCAGTCTGCACAGGACACCCCAGCAGCTTCTGCACAGCCCACACCTTCTGCAGCTGAACCCTCTTCATCCACAGCCCCTCCTGCCTTCAACACTAAAGCCTTATTCACCTATCTTGAAAGGCTTAGTGATGATATATACTTTGTGGATAGAAAGCTTGCATCTGGTCTTGATATCCTCAAGGATCGTCATGATCAACTATTTGATTTTGTCTTGGAAACCAGAGATAAGCAGAAAGAATTAAAGGAGATGATGAAGCAGCTCATGATTTTTCTGGGAATGCCACCTCCACCTCCATCACCTCCTCCAGAACCATCACTTCGACAGCAAACAGCTCCAACTAGTCCTTTAGCAGCATCTTTGGACAAGGGCAAAACAATAGAATTAGATTAGTTTCTGTTTTACTTTTGTTCAAACTTGTAGGAGTTTTTCTTTGTAGATATGTTGAAACAATTTCAGTTTGTTTTGAATTCTGTTTTTCTTGAAGTTCTATGGGATGGCTATTACATTAGTTTTTCACTGATTTTCATTGCCTTTACTGCCCTTTTGTGCATACTTGTCCATACTCTGTATATATTTGCATGCTTCTACTGGTGTTTGCACATTTTTCCTTGCTCATCATCATGCAGCAACTTTTGAATATACTGCACAGGCTGCGAATCCCCTTATGCAAATATTTTGCATAGCCTGTGCAGTCCTTTATGCTACATCATGCAGAACTACACAGGCTGTAACCCCCTTATGCAAATGTTCTGCATAGCCTGTGTAGTCCTTCTTGCCACTCATGTAGAACCACACAGCTTATGCACCCTCCTTATGCACCTGTTCTGGACAGCACTTTATTCTGCATAACCTGTGCAGCTTCTTATGCATCCCCATTATCTCTTGAATTCTCATCTGCTCTATATCAAGTAACTTTTTCTTTTTGCTCTTAAATTTCACAATTTCTGGTAACTACTCTTTACTTTGAGTTTTGATAATGCACTGCTTGAGACATTGAGGACAATGTCCAATTTTGAGTTTGGGGGTGCACATTTTGATTTTTGTTACATTTTTCACATTTTGAGTATAGGAATATCTCATCCCATTCCATTTACATATATTGTAAATATTTTACATATACATCCATACATACATACACATAACACATTTACACACACATTAGACATCACTTAGAAATTGTACACATTGCATACAAATAGACAAATAGATTTCCTCCATTTAGTTAATGCATTGTTCATTTTTAGGAATCATGCATCATGCATTAAAATCTTTTGCCAAATCCCTTGAGTATTGAAAAGCTGCCTATGAGAGTGATTTGACTTACCTTTAGTTGGGTTTGTGGATTGAAAGTTTCCTAAGAGGTGCAAGGTTTTGAAGTGTCTATCCCTTGCCTATATCTTCTTAGCCAAAAAACCACCCAACTAGTCCTTTAGAGAGTGGAATGTTTAGAGGGAGTTATTGGATATAAGGTAGTCAAATGATGTCTCACCAATCCTAGAATAAATTTTCTAAACCTTTCAAGGCGAAATACCAGCTTGTACTTGAAAAGAGAGATGATTAGGCATTCTTTGATTTAAACCTTCTCATTTTAAACCTTTGGCCCTTTTCCTAATTAAAATTGACCCTTCAAACCCCTTTGAGCCTTTTTATCCCTAATTTTTCTTGAAATCCTTATTGTTACCTAGCCAATGAACCAAACACTCCAACCCTTTTCATGAGAATAATTATTTATAACATTAGGTACATAAAAAAAAATTCAATAAAAGGGAGAAGAAATGCTTGTCATCTTGTAAAAGTGCTAGTATATGTGCTTTTCACTATTGTCATTCAAAATGAAAGAAATCCACCCAAAGTATTAAAAGAAATGAGTTTAGGGGTGGCAATTTTAAGGACAATCATCAAAAGAAAATGCAAGATACAAGTTTAAAGTATCAAAATGTCCCTCCATTTTTATGTGTTTTGTAAACTATGCTAGCACTTGACAATCCTCATTGTGTATTTCTCTCCCCCATATAAATATAAAAAAAATATATATAATAAAATAAGAAGTGTACCTTATGTTGTCAAGATTGAAAATATTCTCATGCTTTGAATCCTTTTTACCCATCTTTCTTCTTAGCCTCATTTTGAACCCCATGGCCCCATTGTATCCCTAAAAAGACCTTTGATCTCTTGATAGTATTTGCTACATTAGTGGAGATAGGAGTAGGGAATTTGCCTATGGGATTGGAAAATTATCCATTCATTCATTTAATTCCATCATTCTATATGGAGACACTTTGACTATTGATTGTCCTAGAATTCCTTTTGAGCATGACTCTCTCTTTTGATTGGTTGGTTTTGGAATTTTGAATGATAATTGACTTGATGGCTAAGCGGTGAAAGCTTGGATAAGCATTAGATTCTTTGCATTTTGAAGGATGGGTATATGGATTGCTGGTATGGCTAAAGGTGTGTTAAGTTACTTTAATAGGTAATTTTCATAGCTCTTTGGATAAGGCACCCCTAAAAATTTTGCATCACATTTTAAAGTTTGCTTGAGGATAAGCAAAAGCTTGAGTTTGGGGGTATTTGATGCATACATTTTGCATAATCATTTAGGTTTAATTTCATAGCCATTTTTAGTCACTTTTAGCTAATTTCATTAGTTATTTAGTTAGTTTTTCATAATTGTCAATTTTGAATTAATTTGTAATTTTTACTTTGTTTTGTAGGAAAAATAGTGTTTTTAAAGGACTAAAAAAGAAATTTTGCCATTGAGGAATGATCTCTACAGCCAAAGATGTCAAAAACAAGTTTCAAAGTTGAAATATGCATTGGCCAAATTGCGCATAACTTGCCGCATAAGTCATGCAGATCTACATAAGGAGAAGAATCACTGTTTCAATACCTGCCGAATTGTGCATAAGGAGGGTGCATGGCCTATGCAGATTCATGCCCCCTAATGCAATCTCACGGAATTGTGCATAACCTATGCGCCTGGTCATGCAGTTTCGCATAAGTGAGCCAGAACTAAAATCGCATAAGGGATTGCATGACTTATGCAGTCCACTTATGCAGTCCCACAAAGATTTCATTAATGAGCTGGCAGAAGATTCCCTCAGAAAATCTCTCCTCAAACACACCATTTTAGGGCTCCATGTCAGAAAATTATATAAATAGCCCCATTTCCCATTTTAGGAGACAAGAAGGAAAGGAAGAAGAGAAAAAGGAGCAGGGAGCAGCTGAAGAGTCACAATCATTTTCCACACCATTGCTAACCAGATTTGGAAATTTCTTTCTTTTCTTATATTTTTCCTACCTTTCTAGTGTTGGACTTCTTGTTCTTTAGCTTAGATTAAAGCTTTAATTCCATATTAAATCAGAATATCTTGTAAATATTATGGATAGTGAGTAGTTTTATTTTGATTCATTTGAGATATTTTGTGGATTTTGATTGGGTAATCCATATTTTGTGGTCTTAATGAGTTTTATTCATTTCTTGTGTGCTTAATGACATGCTTAGTGTAGGATCCCATTAAGTGATGTTCTTAATCCATGGTTGAGGCACCGAAAGGAGAAGGCCTTGTGATAGATAATCAAGAAATTGTACTTAATTAACTTAGATCTAGAAATAGACTAAGGATTAAGAGGATTCACAGATTAATTAAAGAACCTAATGGGTCTTAATTAACTCTAACTCCACGAAAGTAGGATTAGATTGATTAAGGCACTCTTTGTCTTACTCGAAAGGGTATTCAAAGGATTTAAGAATTAATCTCCTTAAAACCCGTAAGTTCCACAAGATTGGATAACCAATTTGAAATCCCAAAATAGCTCGAATATGAAATCCCGAACTCCGGAATCGCCTTTTTATCATTGTTAATTTCTAATCAAATTTAATTGCTTGCCATTTTAAATTTTGCCATATTTCAACTTGCTTATTTCAAATTGATGTAATTTTAGTTTAATTAATACATTGTTGGATGGATTATTAATTTTGCACATATAGATTTCATACTCCAATACCCATTAATTTATTGCTTTGATTTCAAAAATATTTCAATTTAGTCAACTTTTTATATCAAAAATTCAATCATTAACACAACTCCTCATGGCAACGATATCTTTTCTATAATACTTGTACGACCCGTGCACTTGCGGTTGGGCCACATCACTAAAATTTCAAAGTGGTTTAGCCATCAAAATGTAGGATTTTCCACAACAATCCAGCTGCCTTCACATTGGGCCAATAGCGAGTTACTGGGTTTCATTCTCTGTTGTGTTATAGCATTCAACAAACTCCATATAGACGACTCTGGTTTCCAAGTGAAATGTAGATACCATTTCAAAAATGAATCTGGAGACAGCAATGATCTATATAGTTATTTCAGCTGTTGGTATGGTTCAAGAAATTTGAGGAAGCATCATATGTTCATTGGGTATGATCCGTGTGTGGATGTTAAAAGGTGATGGGTTTGGTAGATACAATTAAGGTTTTAATTGAATTCTACCTTGAAGATATGAATGGACTTCCTATTCTCTGCTCTGATGTTTGGAATTGTTGGGTCTGTCTGCTATATGCCCAAGAAGAAAGCTTCTGTAGAAGTCTAGCCATAACTGTCATAGTCGAGTTTCTAAGGGCTTGTTTGGTTTAACTATTGAGCACAGCTAATAACTATTAGCTGATAGCTGGTAGCTGATGATAATTCATTTATATTAAGTGCTTGATAAAATTATATTTAACTGTTACTGTTGATATATAAAATAAATAATAAGGGTATATATTATATAATTTATTTTATTATTGAAATAACTATAAAATTATAAATTTATTATATTATATTATTTATTTTATTATTAAATTAAATATATAATTATTAAATTAATATATTATATCATTTATTATATTATTAAAATAAATGTAAAATTATTAATTTATTATATTATATCATTTATTTTATTATTGAAATAAGAAAATAATTAAATTCTTTTAAAAAATAATTAATAACTTTAAAAATATAGATAAAATAATAAAATAATTATTATTGATGATAAAGAAAAAATTTATACTTAATTTTAAGTTTTTAGATATAAATAAATAATTTATATTATTAATAAAAAGTATTTTAACAAAATTGAAATGCGCTAATTAAAATGTTAAAATTATAAATGAAAAATATAAAAATATTAATAATATTAATTTTCGAGTTAAATAAAAAAAGAATAATATGGTCAAAATAAAAAATAAAATCAAATAAGCTATCAGCTGATGAGAAACAACTCTAAAAATAAAGCTGATACAAACTGCAGCTAATGGGTAGTTGATGGGTAGCAGATATGCTACCCATCTATCAGATTTATTTTTTTAAACTTATCAAATATTCTACTTCACCTGTTTAAGTGTCTATCAACTATCAACTATACGAACCCTCTTGTTTTCGGCCGCGGCTATCACCCCGGTTAGCAATCATGTCTTGGATTATATCTGCCTCTAATTTATTTTTTCTTTTGGTTTTAGAGGGTTGTCCAGTTGAACATGTTTTTTTATTATTATTTTTATCCCTTTTATGCATCATTAAATTAATAATATTTATTTATTATATATATATATATATATAAATAAATGTGATTATATTTTAATAAGTTTTTTAAAATTTAAAAAGTGAAAAATTATTTCTCTTTTTGAAAAATAATAATTATTTTATTTAAAATAATTTAATTAGTAACTACGATCTTACAAATAAAATTCACCTAAAAAAATAATTTTAGGTGATTAAACTACTTGTTATTATTATTATTATTATTATTATTATTATTATTATAACGTTATTCAACAAGTATCCCGTGGGACTAGAATCGTGACGTGGATGTAGAACCGATAAACTGGTCCTTATCTCTTGAAAATCTAATTTGTTCTAATTTCTATGGCCCGCCAGCAGATTGCTTTTGAAAAATAGCGGGCAGCCACAAGTAAAGCGATGGTGGCGGTAGCAAATTAATAATTATTTTTTATAGGCATCTTTTATAATAATTTTATGTATCATAAATTTATGAATTATTTTATGATATTTTTGTAATATGATTTTTTTTTAATATGGGTTAATTATGAAAAACTTATTAATTTATCTAAATTCTCACATAAAAAATAAATATAATATTTTTAACAACATGAAAAATATTAATTATAAGTAACACTAAATAACATATAATAACTTAACAAAATAAAATAAATTAGTTCAAGCAAAAATAAAACACATATGAAAAACATTATTCAAACCTAATTAATTAATTAATTACTATGGATGTGAAGAGAAGGAACGTGGTCAATTTATTTTGAAACAAACTTTGATAATGACTAAGTTTTCTCATGGAAAAGTATTAAATATGACATTTACAAGCGATGGCTAGAAGTCCTCTACGCGTTTCCAAGCCGTGGAAACTTTGCTTGTTTTTTACTCACAGTTCAGAAAATTCCTCAATAGAAATTGTTATATTCCCATAATCAATAGGCAAAACCTGTGACCTTCCCATGCATTTTCATGAATTTGACTGCAACCCCTTAAGTGCCTATATATATACGAATCAATAACCAAGGAGGCATATGCTTCTGAGGCAAATTTATAAGAGAAACAAAAGAGTGTAAGGAGATCACAATTTTAACATTTAGCGATGGGTTGGTTTGGCAAGCGAAGTTCTGAAAAGAAACAAAACACTTATCAAACACCTGCCGGAGCAGCAAATCCTACCCATAAAACTTATGGTAGCGAAGATAAAAAAAGCAAAATTGGCAGCAAAGGTAACCACGGCAGTGCAGCAGTTATAGCATCTGCAGCCGCTGCCAGTGCTGCTGCTTCTAGCAGTGCTAGCGCTTGCAGCGGAGGTGGAGGATGTTGTTGAGTGATGTCATGCAACAATTCAATTTCTTCGTTATATATATATAAATGTATGTTAATTCCATTTCAGCTCTTTGAGAGATTGAGGATACCATATGTCATCTGTTTACTCGAATTTCAGAAAATAAGTGATTAAAAATAAAGAGGATTGTTTGTAAGAAATATTTAATGTTGTATGTTCTGTTTTTATGAGATTTGCTTAGCGTATATACTGGTTTCTTATTATCATTATTATAATGTAAATTATTATTATTATTTAAGAGCAAAGAAAAATAACACATGGATTTGTATTTTCTTTGCGTTGAATTTGTGTTTTGGATTGATTGGGTCTGAGATTTCAGATTGATGAATGAGATTTCAGATTGATGAATGATTGACCTCTTCAATCTCATTAAAGTATCTAATTATAACGAATTTTTGCAATTACAAATTTAAAAATTAAGATATTTTTCCTTTACTCGTAAATAATAATAATAATAATAATAATAACAACAACAAAAAATGAATCTCAATGATTAAACATTATTTATAATTTTCGTTTGAGAATAGTATTTTATCAGTTGCTCTTTCTGACTAAATCAGACTTCAATACTCAATGATCAAGTTTTCCAATGCTTAAAAGTTCTGTACACGTTTTCAAGCTGGAGATATTCTTGACTGGAACCAGTTCTGAAATCTCCTTATCACAAGTTGATATATTCTTCCAATCACCAATAGGCAAAAGCTGTGACCTTCATAAATTTGACTGTGACCCTTATATATATATATATATATATATATATTATGCTTCTAACAAAAACTTGTAAGAGAAACAATTTAAAGAGTGTGCGGAGATCTCAACTTTAATATCTAGTGATGGGTTGTTTTGGCAAGCGAAGCCCTGAAAAGAAACCAAATCCATATCAAAAACCTGCTGGAGGAGCTAATCCTAATCATAAAGTTCATTGAGAGGTTGAGGTACATTTATCATCTTTATTACTCGAATTTTAGAAAAAAAAAAATAATAAATAAGTGATAGGAAATAAAAACGATTGATTGACTAAATATGTAACTGTTTTTAGGATATTTTTTATTGATTACTTTATATACACTTGTTTTATAATAATAATAATAATAATAATAATAATAATAATAATAATAATAATAATAATAATAATAATTTGTACTTTTAGTCTTAAAGATAATCATTAGTTCTAATTGCTTGGTATTAAAGATTAGGGAAAATTACAAAAAAAAAAAAAAAAACTTTGTTTTTTTATTCATTTTTATTTTAAAATTGGTTATTCATTTTGTGACAAAATGATACCCTGAAATTCACACCGTTAGTAAAAGATGACTTTCTGTATTCTCTCCGTTAAGAGATATTGACGTGGAATAGAAAGGCGCTGACGTATAGCAGAAATATGCTAACGTGTTTGTTCGGAAGTTCGCCACATAGCTCCTCAGGTCCGTTGTTCCATTACATTTATCTAGCATAGGCAATTTGAATTTTGGTGGAAATTATTCAGCCAAGATTGACCCGAAAAAGGAGACTCATCTCCCAACCCAAAGTTTTTCTCCTCCATCTATTTCTGATACCTTTATACTGCTTTTACCAATCCCCAATTCACCTTTGGTCCTAGTGATTCATCATATTGTTCTTCTTGTTTGCTCACCGTGATCTGCTTATTTTGTCTTCCTAAATTGTTTGTCCACTGAGTGATCTTCTGTTTGGTTTCTTTAGTTCTACCCCCATGGCAGGTGTTCTTATGACTTTTCCTGCTCTTGGGATAGGTGTCCCTAATGGAGCACTGGTCCTCAAGATCAATTCTTTGAGGAAAGCGATTTGAATCTCCATCTTCTGGATGCGTTGGTGCATGTGCTTTGGTGTCGTGCCTTGAAACAGGTTTTGCTGATCTAGGATGATAGTGTTATGTGGTGAAATCGGGGCATCAGATGGAATCGTGGGTGTAGTCAGATTTTGAGTCATTATTGTCACAGGTGGGTCTCTTCCTAATGTGGGAGCGATGGAGATGATGCTTTTGCTAGGAGTCCTTAAATCTGTAGCCATTAAGATGACAAAAACCACAAACAATGAAAAATAATTAGGACTAATCAAAATGCACTAGTAGCATAGAAAACGTTAAAGGGAAGAGAAATGATTTCAAATGTAAGTTCTCAGTTAGTGATCTGAGTTTCCCATAGACAGTGCTACTGTTGCCACCGTGAGTTCCTGAATACTAGTCTTAATGCCACATAGACCTGCAATAAAAAAGAAAAAAGTGAGATGGTTATCTTCTATCAAGCCACTCAGAGAACTGGATGTAAAACGAGAACAAGAATTGTAATGAGATTTTGAAAATGAGAATATACGTACCTTCTTTCTCGTTACTTAGTTGGCATTTATAAGCTTATTAGGAAAATAACTGTTGCTTCGTTCATGGAAATATTAATGAAACTCAAAATAAAATATGGAAATATATAAAATTAAAATTAAAATATTAAAAACTACAAAATAAATATTAATGAAAATATAAAAAAGATAGAGAGATATACAATGAATATAATTAATATAGTTATATTTTTGGTGTCATAATTAATAATTATATAAAATTATTAATTTTTAAATTTAAAAAATTCATTAATTGTCCAATCAATATAGATGACAATAGAGAAAAAAAAACTCAAAATTTTCTAAAAAAATTAATAATAATAACAATAATAAATTTTAAATGAAAATTAAAATATGAAACAACATAAAATAAAATATTTATAAAATGTAGAAAAATGGAGAGATATACGATGAATATAATTAATATAGTTATATTTTCAATGTCATAATTAATAATTATATAAAATATTAATTTTTATATTTAAAAATATATTTATTAATTCAATCAAAATATATAACATAAAGAAAAATTCAACTTTCTAAGAAAAAATAAATAGAAATACTAAACAAATAAAGAACCACTTTCTCTTTACTTTATTTTAATATGTAGATATAAAAAGATATAGATATAGATAAATTACAATATTTTTAATTTAAATATAATATATAATCGAATTTATTATAATAATGATACTAGTATAAAATATATTTATTAGTAAAAATTACTTAATAAATAAAAAATAAATTTTACCATAAAAATTTTTAAATAAAATCAACTATTATAAATTATTACAATCAATTGTATCTTTTGTGTTATATGGAACGAAATCAAATTAAGATTTATTATAATTAAAAAAAAGTAATGTTTATATGTATTTTTTAATTTACTATGTTAATGAAAAGGTAACTTTATAATAAATATTTTTCTTAAAGTGATATTTATAATAAGGTGGAATTGTCGTATCCCGATATATTATATGATAAATTAGTTATTTTATATAAAATAAATTTGATAATGAATGAATATATAAATATGAATGAATTTTAACAGGTAAATGTATATGTATTGATTGAATTTTCATAATTTTATAATGATTTTATAGTTTTTAAATTAATTTTATTTATATATTTATCTAAATATTATTCATTTATTTATATTTCAAGACTATGATATGTTATCGGCGAAGACTACTTTGAATCCTGCCGGTCGCCATGAGTGCCATACATTGGAATTGTAGGGGGCTTGGAAACCCACCTACAACTAGTTTTCTTAAAAAGATAATAAAGCATTGTAGACACCATATTTTGGCCGACCTCCGAAGGCAAGGGTCTTTTAGAATCGAAACTCCATCACAAATGGCTTTTCCAGATTCAACCGATCTCACGCTTAAGTTAGATGGCTTTCCGATCTCTTGGTCTCTGTCAAATGAGTTCGAGACAATATTGGATCTCCGAACTACCCAATCTTGCCTACCTATGTTTTCCAATCTCTCTGTGTGCAAACATCATAGAACTTCGTTTGACCAAATGTTATGATCGGGCTTCTCGCTTGAATGCCTCAGATATTCCTTAAAATGAAGTTAAGGTTTCTATTTGGTCTAATAATGATTTCGATCTTAAAAGTTCAAGTCAATGTCAAATCTTTGCAATTCTAATATTCTAAAGTTTCACCCGGTATTTGGTCATGACTTAGTCTGATCTCATGTTCGCGTGTAATGTTTTTCCGATCCCTTATACTCTGATTAATAATCGCTTTCAAGTTTAATGTTCAACTACGTTCAATCAATTAAGTGCTCAGACAATTTGAACGCTTTCCAATCTCATCAAGAAATTGAACAAAAAGGGATTCCAATTCATTTCAAAATAAAATATATACAAGTCATTTAGCAGGAGGATCTCCCCCAACCTGCTCCCCAGGTACATTATCAGCTCTCTGATCCTCTTCCTCTCTCTCAGGCTCCTCGTAGCTCTCCTCTTCGGCCTCTGGAACAAGTTGATTCATCTAGGAGAAGTCCTCCTCAGGATAATGCTTCCTTAGCTCAGCCAGGAGGTCATTATGGGCATTCACATATGCCCCAGCCTCTTTTGTCATGTTTTCCTCTTCCTTTGCCTGAAGCTCCTCCTCCTTAGCCTGGAGCTCCTCCTCCTTTCCCGAAGCTCCTCAGCAAAATGAGCGAGATTGGCAGATTAACCAGCTCAGGTGACTTTAAGTTCCTGCTCCACTTCGGCTATCTTCTCTTCGCAATGCTTCATCCGATCTTCCAGTCTAGCGATGTAATCATTGGCAGAGAAGAGTTGAGCTCTGGTGTGAGGCATCTGGGATCGCCTTAAGAATCTCCCTCCTTAAGGCGTGGGCTTTCTCTCTGATTAGATGTTGATTTGTGATGGCCTCCAAGCCCAAACTCATTGTCTGAGTTAAAATATCGTCGATGCTCTCCTCTGCCAACTTGTTCCAATCTTCTTGGAAGCAGATGGAGGCGCCCATGACATTAGCTAGGCTAGGATTCCCTCGAGTGGAGTGGTTCCTTTCTAGTGATTGGATGAGGAGTTGAGCTCCCTGAGAAAGTGTCCTAACAGTAGGACCAAAAGACTCCCCTTCCACATTGGAGGAGATCAGAGGAGGTGGAGGAGGCGGACATTCAATCTGCTGAGATGGAGAAATGGCGAGCTCTACTTTAGGGACTGGCTGCTCTTGAGGGCGAGGAGGGGAGCTCGGTATTTCTATCAATTCTCGCTGAGGAGTCTGAGCATCAGTAACAGTGGCCTCCTTCATCGCCCGCACCTTTCGAGAGACCTCCCTTTTTCGCTTGCGGCTCTCTTTAGAAGTGTAGCCACCAGCCATAACTGCACAGAGAAGAAGTCAGTGAGTTCGCTAAGATTTAGAGGCCAGAGATATGGATTGTACCAGGACCGAGGTAAGAGAGCTAAAGGTCGTAGTCTTCATCGGTGATCAGGCACATCATCCACCACTTTAGTTTGGCCATAACCGCATCTAAACACGAGAATTTATGGGTGGACGCCTGAGTCTTTAACTCTTTCACCACGGTGTCTTTGTCCTCATTTAAAGTGATCTTCTTTGGAATTGAAACGACCAAGTACTGCCAACTCTGTGGGAAACCCTCAAAGCCATTCAGAATCTTGCTCCTCAATACAAAAAATCAGTTTTTCCAATTCTTCAGTGAAGAGGGGAGATCAGTAAAAAGCCCACAGTACGGCTTGGCTTGGAAGAACCAGTACTTGTCGTCCTTTCGACGAGTGAGCAAATGCAACTCAACAAAAACCTTTACTGTAGGCTCGAGCTTTTTGGCTCGGCATAAGCCTCTAAAAGCCACCAGGATCTGCCATGAGTTTGGGTGTACTTGGGCTATGCTTACATGATGGAGCTTCAGAATGGCCTTAAAGAAGTCGTCCAAAGGAAACCGAAGTCCGGCCTTCAGCTACTCTTCATATACTATGATGAAATCGCCTTCATCAAAGAAGTGATCGGCTCGGAGATCGCCATGGCATCTGATAAGCTCGAAAAAATCGGTCTGAAGGTTGTACTCTTGACTAATGGACTACAGGTCGGTTTCCTGGAGGACCAATGGCTCCACGAGAAGATTTTCTTTCCCTGAAGTAGAAGCCTATTTAGATTGGGTCACCCGACTGTGGGCTGGGACAGAGGTTGTAGAAGGTTCAGGTCGTCCACTCGGCCTAACCACCTCAACTTCATCTGACATCCTCTAGATATGAATGGAGGGAGGACTAGTAGCTCTCTGACCATTGGTGCCGCTCATTTTTTAGAAAAACAAAAGGAAAATTAACTGAGGAAAAATCAAAATCCTTAGCGGAGTGTAATCGGTGCCTGAAAACTCTAGAAAATGAGAAGAAGTGCTGAAATTGCTAGGGGAAGCTCTGAAATGACATAAGGAAGCAAATGTCTCACCCTTCCCCTATTTATACCCGTCTGAGCATTAAATGCTCACGAAGTCCCAAGCGATGTATTGGTTAGTGGAACCGATCGCTTCCATGACACGTCACAAGAAGGTTCCAGAAATATAATAAAAAATTGAATAAATGAGATTGGTTAGCTAAGGTTATCGGATTGAACAAACTTCCAAAACCACGGATCGGCTAATAGCAATTCGTTTAGAGATCAGATCGAAAGCACATATCAGAGATTCGAAAATAACTAATGCAATAATAAAACAAAAACATTTAAACAAAAATTTCACTTCATTTCCAAAAGATCGGATTACATCATTTGGGCGATCTCAAAAGACCGGATTACATCATTGGTGCGATTTCTAAAGATTGGACTACATCATTTGGGCGATCTCTCAAAATCAGCACTACATCCTACCTAGTTTAAGACTACTCCAGATGCTGGCCTATGTCAAAGCTTAGTCTTATGGCTGAATCAAAAGATGTGTTTGATCAGAAAGCCAGCCACAAGTATTAGATAGATGTGTAGCTCAGATAGGGTGACTATGACTCTCATGATATTGAGCGGAGTTATCGCCGATGTCATCGACCAGAACCGAGCTGCAGTAGAGATGCTCGATATGGTTGGAGGCTAAATGAACTTCAAGAGGCGGTCACCAACATTAAGATTGAAATTAGCAGTTTTCTTGTCAGAGATCGGTCTACGGATTATACCGATGGATCGACTCAAGATCGGCATGGCCGTCAATTTCGATCTTGATTAGTAAATTAGTCTGGTTCCCTCACTGTCATTAGATGATGTCCTCATGGCTCTCCGATTGCCGGGGTCATAAATTTTCAGGCGAAGGGCAAAGAAAACAGTCGAAAAAAGATCAAAACAGCCACCATAATCAGAATTATCACCGGAAAAGCTAGAATTGGAGAAATGGAGCATTGAAAACAAATTGAAAAAGGAAAAGTGAAGTGCGAAAGGGATTTCCCGTTGGTGCATATATACAGGGCCTTGGCATTTATTGTATACAGAAACCGAAGAGAATGCATCGGTAACTGAAGAATTAATTACTCTGACCAAGGCAAGTTAGATAAAAAGGAAAGATCTAGAATGGGAGAGATTGGGAAACGAGAGGGGACTCGATACAAGATAGAGATCGGAAATGGAGAGGGTCATAATAGGGAGATCGGAAGAAAATAGAGATCAAAAAGCATAGAGAGATTAAATAACTTTTGATCAACTCTATTCATCATCAGATCCGAGTTAGTTAAAGCGTTGCAAGCATGATCAGATCCTCACCACACGCCTCATCTGCAGAAACACCCACCCAGCCGCCAGATGCCAAAACAGTTAAGGCAGTCCTGTACATCTCGATCTCCACCGTTGATCATAATCGCAAGGATGGATCCGAAGCCCTCGGATTAAAAAGCAGACGACAGGTTCGATGCTTTTTATTCCCAGCCTTTGGATCCATTTTGTGAGGCAAGACCCTGAGCTGTTGTATTAAGAAGAAAAAGGATGAATATTCTGAACGAGGTCCCGACCCTCCATTTTTTATTCTCTTTAATCCTCAGACATCAGAATATGTCCTTTTGAATCTAAACCCTCCATCTCCCCCTAGCAAGATCCTAACCCTTAATTATGGGCACCCGTTCCCTATAAATACCTGCATGCAATACTGTAGAAGGGACGGACAAAAAAGTGGTGGTGATTATAGTGGAAAAGACTCTGAAATTTGATTCAGTCTTGCTACTTACCATTCTGAGCTTTCGTAGTATTGAGAAATTTTGAAAACTAGTTTTCTTAAGTATTTTCATCAAAAGGAGTTATGAACTCTGAGATTTTCATTTTCAGCGCCTGTTCATTACTTTGCGAAGCCATTTTCGTTCAGTTTCATTCTCACCCCCTAGTATCAGTACATTACTCTCCAAACTCAACTTCGTTCTGACCTATTCCCATTACATCGGGTAAGTTCGAGTCCTTCTGCCGTCAACTTTCATCTCTGCAGGACTTGTGGATACGGGAGATAACTCATTTGTCTCCTAAACTTCCTACAGGTAAGCGTCTAAACCGTTATTTTGTCGAATATCTTCGTTTTATTTTTTCCAGTTTTCCTTTAAAATTTCTTTGATATCCAGTCGCACTACACCTCAAAATAGATTACCTAGCTTAATAGTTATTTCCAGTGTCTTGTTTTATTTCATTCATAAATTTCATTTATAGTCATTTAGTTTTCATTCCCTTCAAGAGTAGATGTTCGAGTCCCCAGCGGCTCATAAATATTCTAAAGAGTATAGGTAAGAATATCTTAACAAGACTTTTTGGGATTGAATAAAAAGGGTATAGCAAAAGGGTTGAATAGGATGGGGAACAGAATTATGTTGAACAAATAAGTCATGAGGTCGGGCCACAGAACGAACCTAGGGGATGATATAATAGATCGGGAATCAAAATAAGCTCGGATCCCGAGCGAGCAACTAAAAGAGATCGGACCAAAGAGTTCGGATAAAGCGATCATGCAGAAGATCGGAAAGGAGTTTATTCTTTCGTCCTCCTCCTAGTTATAAGGTCATGTAGGCTAGGAAAAGCTTTGCACGGGTTTCCTACATATTCGATACTCCATTCCCAAAAGAGGGATCAAGAGAGACCCTTTATCTGAATCCTTAGTTTCGAAGTTCCTACAAATGCCATTCTAATAAACACCTTAAGAGTTCAGGGAGAGTTCTTATCTGAACTCAGTCCACTTTTTAAAATGCAACACACTAAAAGTTTGGGGAAGAATCTTGAAGGAGCGGAAGCATAAAAGACACAAGTTTAGATTATTGAAATTCAAAATTTTTCATCTAGGGTCACATGCATCATGCAAGATTTATTTTTATCTATTTGATTTCAATGATAAACAGCATATTAAAACTCTTTTAATATATTTTTGGATCTACATTTGCCATTTAAGATTTTAGAATTAACAGATTAATTCATTAGAACCCTAGATTAGATCAAGAACAAGTGCACTAACATTTTGATGCACTGCAGTGTGTTTGGCACCTTTAGGATGCATCTTAGGACACCAGATGTTGTCCCTCTAGCTTGTCCACACCAAGATCACCTATGACAGCCCTTGAACAGCTTTTAAAGCTTTTTTTATGAATTAGAAAATCAAGTTTTGCCTTTTGAGAAATTAGAGATGTAAATAGGACACTAGAAATAATTTCTAGTATTTTTAATTCAAAAGATTATTTGGTAATCTCTTTGAATTAATGAGAGATGAAGAAGAAGAGGGGAGAGGTAGCTAAGGGTGGCAGCACAAAGAGAGAATGGTAGCTTGTAATTTTTTCTTTTCATAACAACACATTATATAGCTGGGTCACCACTTAAAACCTTTGCCACATGTCACTTTCTGATTGGCTCTAGGTTTAATTGACCCAATCACATTGTGCCAAGTGTCAAATCTATATTTAATCTTGACTTTGATCATCTTACATGATCACCTTCTGATCAAAATACCCTGTGTCTTAATTTTGAGTTCTCAACACAAAATAATTATTTCTCTTCTTCTAATCAATCTATATCAAATATAAATTAATTAATTAATCTCTATTAATTAATTTCTCATTAATTAAATTTATATTTAAACACTTTAGATATAAATTTAACTTATACTATACATCTAATAACCTAGATTTGGTTTCAAGCCATGCTAGGGACTTTGCAATCTAATTGCAAACCAAACCTATTTAATTAATCAATTAAGCTCGTTAATCAATTAATTAAATCATATTTAATTTGGTGATTACTTGTGTATGTGTGTGACTTACTAGGCTCATCACTAATTGGCAATGAGACATGATATCAACTCTTAATATCATCAGAACTCTTTCTTACCATAAATGATTTCTCTAAATCATTTTATGCAGCTCATAGACTATGGTTAACACCTAGCATAGCATGCCATAGCCACCCAATTAGTAATAAGGTTTACCTTAAATGAACCTATAATCATATGTTACCATGTACTACAATCTCTCTGTTATAAAATCCCAATTCGAGCTGGAGTCATGGTTTATGTCAAACCCCATTTGCTATGAATATTATGTTCTCTTTTAATTCCAGTTCTTGATTAAAAAGATTTTCTCATTAGAAACTCTTTTCTGATTAAATCTATATGTCCTGGCCAGGAACTTGAAACATCAAGAGCAATTAAATGAACATAGGATTTTATCCCTATTTACTTAGAGGAATAGATTCCATCTTGATCAACACCTACCACCATATATAACTAGTCGGAGCCAACACATGCCCATATACCCATATACAGTACAATTATGAAAGTAGTATCAAACTCAAACCACCTATATATAAGATAACTGTGTTATCTCAGGTCTAAAGATTATATGCACTTATATGATTTATGATAATACATTGACAAGAGTAAACTTCATGTGCTTGTCATAGATGTCACTGGTTCGGCCTACTTATCATGTATAAGTGCCTATCATATTTGTTATATGGCATGAGACTTGCCATTCCATCTTATTTATATCTCATATAAATAACGTGGGAATAAACATGAATACAATCTTACTGGATAAGTCATGTCCTTATTGTGAAGTATCCTCAATTGTGAACTTATTTATGATACCTTGTGCTAAAAATACTGTCACTCATATTCTTAACAAATTAAGAATAGAATTTCTAACAAAATATCAATGGACCTTTTCTATTACACATAAATATATTATGTAAATGGAAAAGTGAAAATGTCTTTTATTAATAAAAACATGTACAAGACACATAATAAATAATATGCTCTAGGGCATACTACTAACAATCTCCCACTAGCACTAGAGCTATTCATTACAATATCTTATATCCATCTTCTCAAGATGTCAGTCTAGCTGAGTTTGTGACATAGGCTTAGTGAATGGATCAGCTGGATTTTCAGCTGATGCTGTTTTTGCATGGCTACATCGCCTCGTCCAACTATTTCTCTGATAATGTGGTAGCGCCTTTCTATATGTTTGGATTTCTAGTGAGACCGGGGTTCCTTAGGCTGTATGACTGCTCCATTGTTGTCACAGTGAAGTGGAACTATTGACTCAATGGAAGGAACTACTACAAGTTCTGTCACGAACTTCTTTATCCAAACAGCTTCCTTTGCAGCATCTGATACAGCAATATACTCAGCCTTGGTAGTGGAATTTGCAGTCATACTCTGTTTGGAACTCTTCCAACTGACTGCAACTCCATTACATATGAACACATACCAAGAGGTAGACTTTCTATCATCGATATATGATTAGAAATCAAAATCAGTATAACCATCCAATTGCAAGTCTCCACCTCCATATATTAAGAATAAATCCTTAGTTCTTCTCAAGTACTTAAGGATATTCTTGACAGCTATCCAGTGTTCTAAACCTGGATTGGATTGATATCTGCTAGTCAAACTAACAGCATATGCGATATCTGGCCTAGTACACAACATTGCATACATCAAACTTCCAATAACCGAAGCATGTGGAATCCTGACCATTTTATCTCTTTTTTCAGGTGTCTTTGGAGATATCTCTTTAGAAAGGTGGATACTATGTCTCACTGGTAACAATCCTCTCTTGGAATCAAGCATGTTAAACCTCTTTAACACCTTTTCCAAGTATAGACTTTAGGATAAACCAATTATTCTTTTTGCTCATCTCTATAGATGCGAATCCCATATAGGTTGCCTCCCTTAAGTCTTTCATGGAAAATATATTTGACAACCATACCTTTATAGTTGTCAACATACCTGTGTCATTACCCATCAATAAAATGTCATCCACATATAAGACAAGGAAAGTGACAGCACTATCGCTAATCTTCTTATATACACATGGCTCATCCTCATTTTTGATAAAACCAAATGACTTAATGGCTTCATCAAAATGGATGTTCCAACTCCTCGAAGCTTGTTTCAACCCATAAATGGATCATTTTAGCTTGCATACCTTGGAACCATCTTGGGATTCAAAACCCCTAGGTTGTTCCATGAAAATGTTTTCTTAAATGTATCCATTGAGAAAAGCTATTTTGGCATCCATCTGCCAAATCTCATAATCATAGTATGCAGCTATTGCTAATAGAATCCTAATTGATTTAATCATGGCAACAGGCGAGAAAGTCTCCTCATAGTCGATTCCTTGCCTTTGGCGAAACTCTTTCGCTACTAGCCTTGCCTTATAGGTCTCTACCTTTCCATAAGAATCAATTTTCTTCTTGAAAACCCATTTGTTCCCTATAGGTACAATACCTTCAGGTGGGTCAACAAGATCCCAAACTTGATTCTTATACATGGAATCAATTTCGGATTTCATAGCATCAATCCATTTTGAAGAGTCTATATCTGATATAGCTTCTTCATATATAAGTGGATCATCTCCATGATCTACTTCTTCATGAGTAGACAACTCTTGTTCTTCTTTATGAAGGAAACCATATCTCACTGGTGGGTGAGATACCCTGGTTGTTCTACGAGGAATAGCTGTAGATATTATATCAATAGGTGTAGGTTAACTAGATGGATATATATCTATCTGATCTGTTGGTTGGTCAGAATTCTCCAATTCTAACTCCATTTGCCTTCCTTTGCCTCTTTCTTGAACAAACTGTTGTTCAAGAAATGTAGCATCTCTACTTACCACAACCTTTTGTGATGTAGGCAAATAAAAATAATATCCAAAACTATCTTTTGGATATCTAACAAATCGACCCTTTTCTGATCTGGTTTCCAATTTATCAGTATTCAGCTTTTTGATATAAGCTAGACAACCCAAAATCTTAACATGCTTAAGACTTAGTTTTCTTCCATGCCATATCTCATAAGGTGTGCAAGACACTGATTTTGATGGAATCCTATTCAGAATATGCAAAGCTAATTCTAATGCAAATCCCCAAAAGGAGATTAGCATATCAGTATAGCTCATCATACTACATACCATATCCAATAGGGTACGATTTCTCCTTTCAGATACACATTCAGCTGTGATGTTCCTGGAGGAGTCAGCTGGGAAACAATGTTGTGCTCTCTCAAGTATTTATCAAATTCAGTACTCAAGTATTCACCTCCACGATCTGATCGAAGAGCTTTAATACTCTTTCCTGTTTGATTTTCTACTTCAGATTTAAATTCTTTAAACTTTTTAAAGGATTCATGTTTGTATTTCATCAAATACAAATACTCAAACCTTGATTTATCATTAGTAAAGGTAATAAAGTAATGAAAACCACCTCTAGCCATTTCTTTAAATGGACCACATACATCACTATGTATTAGCTCCAAAATATTTTTAGCTCTTATCCCTTGTCCTACAAAGGGTGATCTAGTCATTTTGCCCCGAAGGTAAGATTTACAAGTTGGAGTAGGCTCAAAGCCCAATGAGGATAGAATCCCCATTTTCTCCAGTTTTGCAATCCTATCTTCTGCAACATGACATAACCTTAAGTACCAAATATATTTTGAACTAGATTTTATTTTCACCATGGCATTGCATTCATTTAGATCACTTGCATTCATTTTGTGTTTGTCATTATTATCCAAATAATAAAGACCATCATTCATATAACCCAAACCAACATATTTATTTCCAAAATAAATATTGCAAACATCATCTGTGAACTAAAATTCATAGCCATTTCTAGTCAAACTAGATATAAAAATGATGTTCTTAAAAGCATTAGGTACATATAAAATATTATCCAAACACATAACATGTCCAAACATGTAAAAAGATTTAGATCCTATGGCTAAAGCTTCAACAGTTGAGCCATTGCCAATCCGAGCTCTAACATCTCGAGAACACAAGTTGCTACTATTTGCTAGTTCCTGCATATCATAAGAAATGTGAGAACTGGCACCAGTATCTAAAACCCAAGATGTAGATGAACTATGAGTATCATTAGAATCTAAATAACAAGATATGGACATACCTTCCGAAGGTCTATCCTTCTTGTCCTTCAGAGAAGCAAGATACTCTGGGCAGTTCCTTTTCTAGTGCCCATCCTTCTAGCAGTGGAAACACTTTCCTTTGCCTCCATCAGCTTTAGTCTTCCCTTTCTGTTTAGCTATTTTCTTGGAAGGACTAGGAATCTAAGGTTTCTTTTTCTTATTACCCTTCTTATTTTTGGACTTTCTAACAGAAGAAGATGCAATCAAAGCTATCTCTTTTTCTTTATTGCCTGGTATATTCTTTTGAGCAATAACCAGCATGTTGAGTAAACCAGCCAAGGTGCATTCTTGTTTAGTCATATGAAAATTTGTCACAAAATTCCCAAAAGAATTGGGAAGGGACTAAAAGATCAGATCCATCTGCAGTTGGAAATCCATGTTAAAGTTAAGATGTTCCAACTGCTCAATCAGCCAAATTATCTCATGGACATGATCCCCAACATTCTGTCCCTCAGACATCCTCATGCAAAACAGCTGCCTAGATATCTCATACCTAGCATTCATACTGTGCTCACCATACAACTCTTGTAGGTGAAGGAGGATCTCATTCGCACTCTGTATGTTCCCATGCTGCTTCTGTAACTCATTACTCATAGAAGCAAGCATGTAACACTTAGCTCTCATATCATGCTCCTTCCACTTATCCAAAGTATCATGTTCCTCTTGTGTGGCCTCTGGAGGTAAGGGATTAGGAACATTTGAGTCTAGAACATATCCTATATGTTCAAGGTTCAGGACAAGTTTCAAATTTCTTAGCCAATCAGATAGATTAGGTCCTGTCAACCTATTTCGATCAAGTATGCTTGCAAGGATATTGGATGGTGGTGGTTGTTCTGTGCTAATTATTATCAGAAAATTAACTGTAGAAAATAACCAGATTAATTAGTAAATGTATCATATAATTAACCAAAACAATTATGGTCTTTTAATCAAATTGGTCCTCACACTAACTTAGCGAATCCTACACTTCCAAAGTAGAAAATGGAAATCCTAGTTGGATGGATTTCTAGTGGGTGATTGAATTCTTATAATCCTATTTATCATCCTCAGGCACATCCATTATTGGAATTACAATAAACTATAAGTGAGCAACTCCTTGCCCATCACATCTCATGTGAGGTTCAATCTTTTACCTAGCCCTTAATGCTCAAAATCTCAGGCACATCCATTATTGACTTATCTTGCATTAGTTAAGTTGATCCCATTGAGCCAGTAAATATGCAAATAATTTTAATGTCTTCGGGCACATCCATTATTGGCCACCAAACCATTTACATATTTACAACATCTCATGCTTAACAATTATTCTTAAGAAAATCTCTTAAATTAATTGCATCATATGCAACTATTTAAAATTTCTTAAAATAATTGCCCCAATGGAGGGTCCATGTTATAATTACTTTAATTATAGCATTTCCAAGTTAATCATTTGTTTGGAAGATTTTATGGTCGTCCTAATTACTATTAAGGTCTCACTTTACACATTATCCAATTAGCATGCATATATCATATAATTGCATACATTCCCATACACCTCATACATTCATGGATAATAATAAATATGGTATGATCATGGACTTTCTAAGGGATTCAATTCTGAGCCACCAAGAATTGAATTAGGGCATTCCTAGGTGCATTTCATTCATTCATGTAATTAAGTTGGAAATGCTATAATTAAAGTAATTATAACATAGGCCCTCCATTGGGGCAATTATTTTAAGAAATTTTAAATAGTTGCATAAGATGCAATTAATTTAAGAGATTTTCTTAAGAATAATTGTTAAGCATGAGATGTTGTAAATATGTAAATAGTTTGGTGGCCAATATTGGATGTACCTAAGGACATTAAAATTATTTGCATAATTACTGGCTCAATGGGATCAACTTAACTAATGCAAGATAAGTCAATAATGGATGTACCTGAGATTTTGAGCATTAAGGGCTAGGTAAAGGATTGAACCTCACATGAGATGTGATGGGCAAGGAGTTGCTCACTTATAGTTTATTGTAATTCCAATAATGGATGTACCTGATGATGATCAATAGAATTATAAGAATTCAATCACCAACTAGAAAATCCATCCAACTAGGATTTTCGTTTTCTACTTTGGAAGTGTAGGATTCGCTAAGTTAGTGGGAGGACCAATTTGATTAAAAGACCATAATTATTTTGGTTAATTAGATGATATATTTATTAATTAATCTAGTTATTTTTTCTAGTTAATTTTCTGATAAAAATGAGCACAGAACAACCACCACCATCCAATATCCTTGCAAGCATACTTGATCGCAATAGGTTGACAGGACCTAATCTGTCTGATTGGCTAAGAAATTTGAAACTTGTCCTGAACCTTGAACATATAGGATATGTTCTAGATTCAAATGTTCCTGGTCCCTTACCTCCTGAGGCCACTCAAGAGAAACTGCCCAGAGTATCTTGCTTCTCTGAAGGACAAGAAGGATACACCTTCGGAAGGTATGTCCATATCTTATTATTTAGATTATGATGATACTCATAGTTCATCTACAGCTTAGGTTTTAGATACTGGTGCCAGTTCTCACATTTCTAATGATATGCAGGAACTAGCAAATAGTAGCAGCTTGCGTTCTCAAGATATTAGAGTCCAGATTGGCAATGGCTCAACTGTTGAAGCTTTAGCCATAGGATCTAAATCTTTCTACATGTTTGGACATGTTTTGTGTTTGGATAATATTTTATATGTACCTGATGCTTTTAAGAACATCATTTCTATATCTAGTTTGACTAGAAATGACTATGAATTTCAGTTCACAGATGATGTTTGCAATATTTATTTTGGAAATAAATATATTGGTTCGGGTTATATGAATGATGGTCTTTATTATTTGGATAATAATGACAAACACAAATTGAATGCAAGTGATCTAAAAGAATGCAATGCCATGGTGAAAACCAACTCAAGTTCAAAATATATTTGGCACTTAAGATTAGGTCATGTTGCAGAAGATAGGATTACAAAATTGGAGAAAATGGGGATTTTATCCTCATTGGGCTCTAAGCCTACTCCAACTTGTGAATCTTGCCTTCAGGGCAAAATGACTAGATCACCCTTTGTTCGACAAGGTCTAAGAGCTGAAAATATTTTGGAGCTAATACATAGTGATGTATGTGGTCCATTTAAGGAAATGGCTAGAGGCAATTTTCATTATTTTATTACATTTACTGATGATAAATCAAGATTTGGGTATTTGTATTTGATGAAATACAAACATGAATCCTTTGAAAAGTTTAAAGAATTTAAATCTGAAGTAGAAAATCAAACAGGAAAGAGTATTAAAGCTCTTCGATCAGATCGTGGAGGTGAATATTTGAGCACTAAATTTGATGAATACTTGAGAGAGCATGGCATTGTTTCCCAGCTGACTCCTCCAGGAACGCCACAGCTAAATGGCGTATCTGAAAAGAAAAATCGTACCCTATTGGATATGGTACATAGTATGATGAGCTATACTGATATGCCAATCTTCTTTTGGGGATTTGTATTAGAATCAGCTTTGTATATTCTGAATTAGATTCCATCAAAATCAGTTTCTTCCACACCTTATGAGATATGGCATGGAAGAAAACCAAGTCTTAAGCATGTTAAGATTTGGAGTTGTCCAGCTTATATCAAAAAGCTGAGCACTGATAAATTGGAAATCAGATTAGAAAAAGGTCGATTTGTTGGATATCCAAAAGATAGTTTTGGATATTATTTTTATTTGCCTACTTCATAAAAGGTTGTGATAAGTAGAGATGCCACATTTCTTGAACAACAGTTTGTTCAAGAAGGAGGTAAAGGAAGGCAAATAGAGTTAGAATTGGAGAATTCTGACCAACCAACAGATCAGATGGATATAGATCCATCTAGTCAACCTATACCCGTTGATGAAACATCTACAGATGTTCCTTGTAGAACAACCAGGGTATCTAACCCACCAGTGAGATATGGTTTTCTTCATGAAGAAGAACAAGAGTTGTCTACTCATGAAGAAGTAGATCATGGAGATGATCCACTTACTTATGAAGAAGCTATATCAGATATAGACTCTTCAAAATGGATTGATGCTATGAAATTCGAGATTGATTCCATGTATAAGAATCAAGTTTGGGATCTTGTTGACCCACCTGAAGGTATTGTACCTATAGGGAACAAATGGGTTTTCAAGAAGAAAATTGATTCTGATGGAAAGGTAGAGACCTATAAGGCAAGGCTAGTAGTGAAAGGGTTTTGCCAAAGGCAAAGAGTCGACTATGAGGAGACTTTCTCACCTGTTGCCATGCTTAAATCAATTAGGATTTTATTAGCAATAGCTGCATACTATGATTATGAGATTTGGCAGATGGATGTCAAAATAGTTTTCTCAATGGATACATTGAAGAAAACATTTTCATGGAACAACCTAGGGGTTTTGAATCCCAAGATAGTTCTAAGGTATGCAAGCTAAAGCGATCCATTTATGGGTTGAAACAAGCTTCGAGGAGTTGGAACATCCGTTTTGATGAAGCCATTAAATCCTTTGGTTTTATAAAAAATGAGGATGAGCCATATGTATATAAGAAGGTTAGTGACAGTGCTATCACTTTCCTTGTCTTATATGTGGATGACATAATGTTGATGGGTAATGACACAGGTATGTTGACAACTATAAAGGTATGGTTGTCAAATACATTCTCCATGAAAGACTTAGGGGAGGCAACCTATATTCTTGGGATTCGCATATATAGAGATAGAGCGAAAAGAATAATTGGTTTATCCCAAAGTCTATACTTGTAAAAGGTGTTAAAGAGGTTTAACATGCTTGATTCCAAGAGAGGATTGTTACCAGTGAGACATGGTATTCACCTTTCTAAAGAGATGTCTCCAGAGACACCTGAAGAAAGAGATAAGATGGCCAGGATTCCATATGCTTCGGCTATTGGAAGTTTAATGTATGCAATGTTGTGTACTAGGCCGGATATCACATATGCTGTTAGTTTGACTAGCAAGTATCAATCGAATCCAGGTTTTGAACGCTGGATAGTTGTCAAGAATATCCTTAAGTACTTGAGAAGAACTAAGGATTTATTCTTGATCTATGGAGGTGGAGACTTACAATTGGATGGTTATACTGATTCTGATTTCCAATCAGATATCGATGATAGAAAGTCTACCTCTGGATATGTGTTCATTTGTAATGGAGGTGCAGTCAGTTGAAAGAGTTCCAAACAGAGCACGACTGTAGATTCCACTTCAGAGGCTGAGTATATTGCTGCATCAGATGCTGCAAAGGAAGCTGTTTGGATAAAAAAGTTCGTGACAAAACTTACAGTAGTTCCTTCCATTGAGTCAGCAGTTCCACTACATTGTGACAATAATGGAGCAGTCATACAGGCTAAGGAACCAAGGTCTCACCAGAAATCCAAACACATAGAAAGGTACTACCACATTATCAGACATATAGTTGGGCAAGGCGATATAGCCATGCAGAAAAATAACATCAGCTGAAAAATTCAGCTGATCCATTCACTAAGCCTTTGTCACAAGCTCAATTAGACCGTCATCTTGAGAAGATGGGTCTAAGGTATTGTAATGAATGGCTCTAGTGCTAATGGGAGATTGTTAGTAGTTTGCCCTAGAGCATATCATTTAGTATGTATCTTGTATATGTTTTATTAACAAAAGGCATTTCTACTTTTCCGTTTACATAACATATTTATGTGTAATAGAAAAGGTCCATTGATATTTTGTTAGAAATTCTATTCTTAAGTTGTTAAGAATATGAGTGACAGAATTTCTAGCACAAAGTATCATAAATAGGTTCATAATCGAGGATACTTCACAATAAGGACATGACTTATCCAGAAAGATTGTATTCATATTTGTTCCTAAGTTATTTATATGAGATATAAATAAGATGGAATGGTGAGTCTCATGCCATATAACAAACATGATAGGCACTTATAAATGATAAGTAGGCCGAACCAGTGACACTTATGACAAGCACATGGAGTTTACTCTTGTCAATGTTTTGTCATAAATCATATCAGTGCATATAATCTTTAGACCTGAGATAGCACAGTTATCTTGTATATAGTTAGTTTGAGTTTGATACTGCTTTCTTACTTGTACTGTGTATGGGTATATGGTCATCTGTTGGCTCTTACTAGTTATATATGGAGGTAGGTGTTGATCAAGATGGAATCTGTTCCTCTAAGTAAATAGAGATAAAATCCTATGTTCATTTAATTGTTCTTGATGTTTCAAATTCCTGGCCAGGACAGATAGATTTATTCAGAAAAGAGTTTCTGATGAGAAAATCTTTTTAATAAAAAACTAGAATTAAAAGAGAATATAATATTCATAGCAAATGCAGTTTGACATAAACCATGACTCCAGCTTGAGTTGGGATTTTGTAACAGAGAGATTCTAGTGCATGGTAACATATGATTATAGGTTCATTTAAGGTAACCTTATTACTAATTGGGTGGCCATGGCATGCTATGCTAGGTGTTAACCATGGTCTATGAGGTTCATAAAATGATTTAGAGAAATCATTTATGGTAAGAAAGAGTTCTGATGATATTAAGAGTTGATATCATGTCTCATTACCAATTAGTGATGAGCCTAGTAAGTCACACACATACACAAGTTATCACCTATTTAAATATGATTTAATTAATTAATTAAAGAGTTTAATTGATTAATTAAATAATTTGATTTGCAATTAAATTGCAAAGTCCCTAGCATGACTTGAAACCAAATCTAGATTATTGGATGTATAGTATAAGTTAAATTTATATTTAAAGTGTTTAAATATGAATTTAATTAATGAGAAATTAATTAATAGAGATTAATTAATTAATTTATATTTGATATAAATTAATTAGAAGAAGAGAAATAATTATTTTAGATTGAGAACTCAAAATTAAGACATAGGGGTATTTTGCTCATTTCACAGTGTGACACGTGGCATCATGAGATGGTGACACTTGGCATTACACATAAGCTTGCCAAATGTTTTTTAATCATGTAAGATAATTAAAATTAAGATTAAATATAGATTTGACACTTGGCACAATGTGATTAGGTCACTTAAGTGTTGTTATGAAGAGAAATAAGACAACCAGCAGCCACTCCTCTCCTTTTTCACGCCATTTTGAGGCTCTCCATCTATTCTTCTTCATCTGTCATCAATTCAAAGAGATTAGCCATCAATCTCTTGAATTAAGAACATTAGAAATTGTTTCTAGTGTCCTGTGTACATCTCTAATCTCTTAAAAGGTAGTACTTGAATTTCTAATTAATAGAAAAAGCTTTAGAAGCTGTTCAAGGGCTGCCATAGGTGTTCTTAGTGTGGACAAGCTAGAGGGACAATATTTGGTGTCCTGAAGACAAATCTCAAAGGCGCAAATACACTGCAGTGCATCAAGAGGTTAGTGTGTTTGTTCTTGATTTAATCTAGGGTTCTAAAATTAATCTGATTAATTTTAAAATCTTAAATGGCAAATACATATCCAAAAACATATTAAAAGAGTTTTAATATGTTGTTTGTCATTGAAATCAAATAAATAAAAATAAATCTTGCATGATGCATGTGATCCTAGGTGAAAATTTTTTGAATACAATGGTATAAACTTGTGTTTTTCATGCTTCTGTTCCATCACTTCTTTCCCTAGAGAGGACTTAGCCATGGTGACCCATTATCTCCATATCTTTTTCTTTCATGTTTTGAGATATTTTTAGGTCTTATCAAAGGCGTAGAACGTAATAATATTCTCCATGGAGTTCTGATTTGTAGATAAGCCCCTTGTGTCTCCCATTTTTCTTTACTAGTGATAGCATTGTATTTAGACAAGCTATTATGGTTAAAGCCAATGCTATAATCAACATTCTTCAGGAATATGTAAGAGCTTCTAGGAAAAAAATGAATTTAGAGAAAATTGAGATCCCTTTTAGCCGAAATGTTAGGGATGGGGATGGTACTACAATCCGAGATAATTTTGGTATAAGAGGTATCGACCAACATAAGAAATATCTTAGCTTACCTGCATGTACAAGGAGCAAAAAGAAAGAGTCGTTTATCAACTTGCATGATTGGGTTGCCTAAAAACTCCAGAGCTGGAAAGATAAAACTCTCTCAAAAGCAGTTAAAGAGGTTATTTTAAAGGCAGTTGTTCAATCCATCCTAATCTACATGATGACTTGCTTTTTATTGCGTAATGATACCATTCATAAAATTGAATCTCTAATGTCCAACTTCTGGTGGGGCCAAAGGGACAGTGAGCATCACATACATCGGTGCTCTTGTCATTGATTATGCTTGTCAAAGGCACGGGGGTGTTGGCTCTGGAGATTTTAAATATTTTAATTTAACAATGTTGGCTAAGCATTGCTGGAGGTTTATGAAGAATTCAACTTCATTGCTATCTAAAACATTTAGGTCAAGATATCATCCAAGGAGTTCTTTCCTTGAAGCCAAACTAGGATATCAACCTAGTTGTGCTTGGAGGAGTATTTTACAAGCCTGTTGAGTGGTTGAAAAAGTTTCGAGATGTTTGGCAGATGATGGAACACAGATCAAGATTTGGAAATATAATTGGCTTGTTAAATAGAATGGTTTTTGCATTTGGTCTCCTCTGTATTTACTTAGTGAAGATGCTAAAGTCAGTGACCTTATTTTGCATGAAGAGAATCACTGGAATTTGGGGTTTGTCAACCAAATCTTTATGCCTTTTGAGGTTGAGTAAATTCTTGTTATTCCCCTTTGTTGCTCCCTATTAAAACGCAAACTGGTTTAGCATCATAACAAGCATGGTATCTTCTCTATCCGCAGTGCTTATGTGGCGTTGATGCATAAATCTTCTAGCAATGTTTCTTCCTCTTCAGTTTTTGATTGGAAGTCTTTTTGGAAAAATTTGTGGCTATTGTTAGTTCCTCCAAAGATGAGGCATTTTATACATTGGGCTTACTCAAATTTATTGCCTGTGCTCTTAGCGCTGATCACAAGAGGCATGAATGTTGTAGTTGATAGTGTCTCAATAAGGTGGAGTCAATAGAGCATGTATTGAGAGATTGTAGTGTAGCTTAACTTGTGTGGCGTTTCTCCCTACTATGAATTGACTCTATTTCTAATGATAAGGTCTTATCGATTGGTTTGCTGAACTGAGGTCTTCTCTTTCCAATGAGCGATTTGAGTTAGGTTGTATGATAGAATGGGCATTATGGCATGCAAGAAATGTACTAGTTTTCCAAAAAACAACTCTCCCGGTTCCAGTCATAATTGATTACGCTATTTCCTTCTTGAGTGAGTATTAGGGTTTTTATTCTTCTCCAAAGATAACCAAACTAGCTCACGCAAATGTCAGATGGCAACCCATGCCTTAAGGTATTGTTAAAATTTATTCAAATGTTGCATTAGATTGTGGGCAAAGTGGTTTAGGTATGATTATAAGAGACCATGCAAGAAGGGTGCAAATGGGGTTGGGTGTTAGGAAAAGAGACCCAGATATAGATGTATTAGAAGTTGATATAGAAGCAGCAATGTTTGCAATCCAAAGAGCGGTGGAGATGGGTTTTGAGAAAGTGATATTGGAATTCGGTTCAGTTAAAATGGTCAATCTGCATAATGGCGACACTTTTCCTTTGAATTATGTTGGTACCAGATAGGGAAGGTAAGTTAGTTGTCCATTCTCTTGCTAAAGCCTCTCTTAAATGTTGTGGAGAGGAACTTGTTTGGATAGAAGAGGTCCTTTCTCATGTCATGAACCTTGTTCTTAGTGATCATTTACTTCACGGGAGCCACACAACACATTCCCAACACCACCGTTTCGCAGTCCCCCCAATTGGGCAATAATATTCTAAAAAAAAAAAATCTCTAAAAATTAATCTTCTAACCAACGGCTAGAAAATATTGTAATGAATATTAATTATGATTTATGGCCCTTTTTTCGTTGTTTTTTTTATTATTTAAAATTAATAAAATATATGATTTATCAACAAAAGAATTTATGAACCTTCCTTGCTAATGAATATTGATTATTGTTTTATAAAGTGTAATTTGAAATTTTTTACTTATAATAATTATATGAATATTTAAGTTTTGACCTGCCTCTATGTTTAATTCTATGTTTGCCCTTGCCAGAAACTAGTTGTGTATAATGAACACATTGAATTTGCGCTGCTACTTCCACTAGAGGAATGAACCGCACTACTAGGCTTCAATAAAAGAAAATTAACATTTACAAAACAACTCCATGAACTGGGCACCTAAAAAAAAAAATAAACACAACACAAACCGCTCCATATAAATGGGAGACAAACCAAATCCCCAACTTTGAGGAACAAAAACAAGAAACCTAAGAACAAAACACAAGAAAGTAAAGAGAAATAAAGAAAATAAGAACAGAAACAAATTTTGGAAATTATTTTTAAAAATACACAAAAAAAAGAAAAAGCAAAGAAAAATAAAAAAAATAAAAAAGGAGAAAAAACAAATTTGAAAGGAAAAAGAAAGGGAAGGGGTGGTGTTAGCCAAAAATGGCCAGCAGTACCCCAATAGCAAATCCAAGAAAAAGTTAGCTAATTGTTAGATATTATATTTAATTAGTCTATATTTAATTAATTTTTAATGACCTATTAAATGAATCATTAATCCGCTAGTTAAACTAGTAACTCATCAATCTCATTCCTCAATGATTGAATGTTTGGATTGGATTTAATAAAAATGCATTAAAAAATTGGGATGACAACAAATCATATATTTTTGAGCACATGATCTTACCAAACCCTATCGAGATGGATTCTTATAATATATAATTGAGGTTTGGAACACTACAAAAAAAAAATAATAATCAGACTAGCAACTGACCGAATTGGTTGCTAATTTATTAAAATCGAATGCTAGTCAATTTAACAATTAATTCAGTCGGTTGCAATGAAACCGATTACTAAATTAATTAAATTAACAAAAAAACTTTTTGTAAAAAACTATCAGTTGCTACTAGCAACTGAAATATAATCGGTTGCAAAAAATTTAGTGTATTTAATTTTGTAAATTTGCAATTATTTTGTAAATTGATTGCTATCTACAACTAAGTTACTAACAAAAAAATTAGTTAGCTACTTAAAAAAATTATAAAAAAATAAATTTTCAGATAACAAATAAGAAATTTAAATAAATAAAATTTTCAAAACATTACCGCAATAACAAATTATTAATGAAAATTTAACACTAAAAAATAATATAAAATATTATAAAAAAATTACTACTAATTACTATTAACAAAAATGCTAACAAAAAAAACTAAATATAAAAAGATATTTATAAGATAAATTACTGTAAAAAATTATCATATTTGCAACAATTGTACTAAAAAATTATAACAAAACAATTACTAAAAATTAATACTACAAATAATTTGCTACGAAAAAATATATTTGTGCCAAAAATTTTAATTTATGTCAAAGAAAAATAAATTAAATAAAAAAGATGAAAAAAAAGACGATAAAGAAGAAAACATATGAGGAAAAAAAAAGATTAAGAAGAAAATATATGAGAAAGAAAAAAGTAACGAAAAAAGATAGATGAAAAAAATGATGAATTCAAGAAAGTAAATGAGAGAGAAAAAGATGAAGAAAATATATTAGAAAGGAAAAATAATAAATAAAATTGATGAGAATAGAAAAGATAACGTAGAAAATAAGAGAAAAGAGAAGAAAAATAGAAAAAAAAAGTTATGAAAAAAAGAAAATGAGCAGTAATTTATATAAGCAAATTAGTAACTAATCATCCATTGCTAATTTTCTTTAAAAAATTAAGGTGACTTCTTTAAAGAGTTATTAGCCTCGATTTACAAATTTTATTATTTTTAATTCTTATTTTACTTTTCTCAAATACATTAAAATTAAATAATTTTTATTTGATTATTTTGATTTAGTTCATAATTTGTGTCAATTTAATTCTTTTTTTTTAAATAATTTATAATTTTATATTGTAATCAATTAATATAAAGTTACTCTATATTCTCTATATAAAGTTATCTATGTGCACAATTTATACTTTTTTATATAATTGATACAATTTTTTCTTAAAAAGTTGAAAGTTACTTCTCAAGTCTTCACTGTAAAGTAGGGGCTAGCAACCATTTTTCCTCATTTTCTTTTTATTTATTTATTTTTTACATTAGAATATTTTCCTATTTTAGCTAAATAACTATATTTTTATGCATAAAAATAGAATTATATTAAAAAAATTAATTATAAGCAAGAATAATTAAAAATATTACTTAAAGCCAAATAAAAAATAAAATATATATAATAATTTGATCAATGAATCAAATATTAAAATAGTCTTAGATTTATAATCTTATCAAATTAAGTAGTAAATTAGTGTCATTCAATTTATTTGACCAATAATATTAATAAATTTTAAATTATTTTTTAAATAAAATACTATCACTGTATTTTAAATAAAATAATCATACAAACTATCATTAATTTATGTATAAAATAATTAAAAATTATATTTTTTTATATAATTTTGCCATAAATTAATTTAAAAAGTTACTATTAAAATAAAAGAAAATTGACATAAAAAAATTAATTTAAGCAAAAAATTTTGAAACTTAACGGGAGGAGAAGTCTCCTTGGACCCACAATTTGCTTATTGGTTTGATGATCTTAGTTTCTTTCTTTTTGACCTCTTGGGCCGCTGCTTTAATTTCCTAGTTCCCTCTTGGATTCTTACGGGACATTGTAAAGTGAACCAGCGCAGGCGGTGAATTTTTATACGAGATAAATATTATGAATTTGTGATTTATTTGCAAAAGTGATTTCTAATTGTGCTTCGTTTATGATTCCATGCTTCATCCTCATGATTCCTGTTTAGCTTCCAGGAATTTTCAATGAATTTTTTAAAATTCTACCCACGATTTGCCTTTAGATTTAATGATTCTTCCTTCTTGCAATGAATTTTCTTTCTTGCTTGGTTCCTTCTTGAAGTCTTGCTGGAGGAATGTTGGATTTATTCAATTTAAGGTTTTATTCTCTGCAGAAAGTTACTGTCACTGCATCTGCTGTGAGCAAACTCATCACAGATCAAGGAAGAAGAAGTACTGCCTAATGGAACCAAGGCAAAAGTCTTAATCACTTGTCGTCGTCGTCTCTCTGCATCTACGATTCAAATGAGATGATGGAGTCTTTTGATGGATCTCTCTTTGTTTCGCACTATTAGCTTATCAAAACAGAAATTTTAGTTATGGTTTCCATCGTTTCATTGTTAGTCAAAACTTTTATTCTATGCTCAGAAAGGTTATTTGATTTTTCTAAACAACTCATGCACGTGATAATACAAAAATCATAAAGAAAATAAAATTAGTTTGGTATGTAATTTTCCATTGATCTAAAGCTCAACCATTAGCTAAATCTAAGGCTAAAACATATACGTTAACAATAACTTAACTGGTAGACTCAGCTTCGAGTCCCCTCCCCCAATTTGTCTACTCAAAGAAACAGAATGTGGAATTCCAAATGAACTTTTGCATCCCAAATATGTTGTGTGAATTTGTCATAAATTTTTTTGAAATTCATTCATTTATACTAGACAAGTTCATAGTTTCAATCTTGTAACATTCGTCAATGATGATTCCTTTTTTCCTTCACCAGGAAAAGAGGGAGCCTTTATTGATTTCTATTCTGAAGTGATTTTGCTACGAACACCACTGTAACTGTTCATTATGGCAACTGCTTCCACTGCACATAAATGGAAGTATGATGTCTTTCTTAGCTTCAGAGGACAGGACACCCGTGATAATTTTACTAGCCATCTACATGAAGCTTTATGTCGTAAAAAAATCAAAACCTTCATAGACAATAACCTTGAAAGAGGGGAAGAAATAACACCAGCACTTTTGAGAACAATTGAAGAATCAATGATTTCTATAATCATTTTCTCAAAAAACTATGCATCTTCTCCATGGTGTTTGGATGAAATGGTGAAAATACTTGAATGCAAGGAAAATTTTGGACAGATTGTTTTACCAATTTTCTACCATGTAGATCCATCCAATGTAGAAGAACAAAGTGGGTGTTTTGCAGATGCATTTACTGAGCTTGAGAAGAACTTTAAGGAGAAAATAGAAAAGGTGCCCAGGTGGAGGGCTAACTTGGTGAAAGCAGCTGGTATATCTGGATGGGATTCCCAAGTGATCAGGTATGTATGTATTACTCTTGCTTTTTGTTTAAGGTTTCATAAGGGAACATTGAGAAAAGGTGAAAAAAAAAAAAGTCTTTTTGTGCAGATGTAAATGCAATTGACAATTGATTACAGTAGCAAAAAAAAAACTGTCATTTAAAATTGTTTTTGCTAGCAAAATTTAGAATTAGAACTAATAATTGATCAGAGCATCGTTTCTTTTAAAATAGGTATGGGCCGCCCTCCAAATTCAACCAAACTTCTTGATGATTGGTAACACCGTTAATTTTTTTTTTTTCGAAAACCTAAAAACAGTAATAACTCACAAACAAAATTAATAACAGAATATCCTAACACCAAAAACACGAATTCCAATAAATTTCAATTCCCGGCAACAACGCCAAAATTTTTGGTGGCTGTCGAATTCACTAGAAATTAAATTAACTGAAATTACCAATTTTGAAATGTTTTCTGCAGTAAGTGGTAAATCCAAGTCGAATCCTAGAGACTAAATTATTAAATTTCGTGCGCTTGTGTAATGGAAAAAGAAACAAAGGTTGGGGGGGTAATTCGCAATCCAAAGAAGAATTCAAAAATTAAAAATTAAGATCTAAAATTAAATAAGAAATTCTCAAATTAAACAAACTTCAGTCCAAGGTGATTCGCATTCCAATACATTGATTCGATCATAGACAAAAGAAATACAGTTATCTCTTATTGAATACTTAACGTAGATTTACCAAACAACAAAGTAAAATCCCTAACTTCCCTATACTCATCAATTCGAGCCCAACACCCTTGTTGACTCTAATTATTAACTGAATTGGAATTAAGAAATCCTCATCAAGTTAATAACTGCTTTAAGAATAGGAAGTAGTTAAGCTGAACAATAATTTATGAAGCATAAATCATTTAATTCACTCTATTTTTTCCTTAGGTTATTATCGAAAACTGGAATCATAATCAATAAAACCTAATTACTACTCATGTTCAATCTTACACAACAATTACGGATTAAGAAGATGAACTAGCACTTGACCACATCAAACAATTAACTAATAGGCCTTTTTAGCAAATCATTCAATAGATCAAAGACAATGAAATCAGAAAACAATAAATATTCAAAAAGACATAAATTAAATTAAGAAGCTAGTCTCACAAATCAAGCAAAAGAACTTGAATCCCTTGAACTGAATTAAAAACTTAGCCACTCATGTTCATGGCTTACAGAAAAATTAAAGAAGAAAATTGAAAAAATCTAGAATGTGAATAGAGAACGAAAGTCTAATTCTCTCTCTTCGAGAGGCTGTTCAATGGTCCCTTGTGTCGGCTGCTGCCTCTTCTATTTATAATAAATGGTCTACATTTAGATTTTTAGAGTCTCTGTTAAAAACTGCAGCTGGAGCAAAATCAGAAAACTGATTGTCAACGGATACACGGCCGGTGTATCACTACACCGCCTAGGGCCGTGTAACTTACTGGAGCTAAATGGGTATGTATTGCATTGGCACAGAAGGTTACACGGGTCTCTAGGATTTACATGAGTCAAGTTACATGGCCTGTGTACTTTATTTCTTCCTCGGTTCTCTAGATTTCATCTGGCAAAATGTTACACGGGTCTGTGGTTATGCTTACAGGACCTGTGTACTTTGTATCAACAACGCTTCTCAATCCTTCGACCTTTCCAAGTTTCCTTCCACACTTTTATGTTCTGGGACTTCACGAAAACCCTGAAAAATACAGCATGAGTCAAATTAATGCAAATGCTAAAAATTTCTCCATTTAACATAATTATTTCAACAACTCTCTAAACATATGCCTAATAGATAATTATACGTTAATCAACTGAATTAGGCATAATGATACCCAAGAAACATTAAATGTGATTGAAGTAAAATTAATAAATTATGCACTTATCAAAATTTCCTTCATTTAAGATTCCATGCTTCATCCTCATGATTGTTTAGCTTCCAGGAATTTTCTTGCTTGGTTCCTTCTTGAAGTCTTGCTAGAGGATTGCTGGAATTTATTCAATTTAAGATTTTATTCTCTATAGAAAGTTACTACCACGGCATCTGCTGTGAGGAAACCCATCACAGATCGAGGAAGAATACTACCTAAGCAGGAAACAGAGGCCCTAAAACAAAGATCAAGGAAGAAGTAATACCTAAAGGAACCAAGGCAAAAGTCTTTATCACTTGTTGTCGTCTTCATCTCTCTGCATCTACGATTCAACTGAGATGATGGAGTCTTTTGATGGACTCTCTCTATTTGGTTTTCACTATTAGCTGATCGAAACAGAAATTTTTGTCATGGTTTCCATCGTTTCATTGTAAGTCAAAACTTTTATTCTATGCTTAGAAAGGTAATTTGATTTTTCTAAACAACTCATGCATGTGATGATAAAAAAATCATAAAGAAAATAAAATTAGTTTGGTATGTAATTTTCCTTTGATCTAAAGCTCAACCATTGGGTAAATCTAAGGCTAAAACATTTACATTAACAATAACTCACCAGGTAGACTTAGCTTTGAGTCCTCTCCCCAGTTTGCATACTCAAAGAAATAGAATGTGGAATTCCAAATGAACTTTTGCATACCAAACATGCTGTGTGAATTGGTCATAATTTTTTTTGAAATTCATTCAATTACACTAAACAAGTTCATTGTTTCAATCTTGTAACATTCGTTGATGATGATTCCTTTTTTTCTTCACCAGGAAAAGAGGGAGCCTTTATTGATTTCTATTCTGAATGATTTTGCTACGAACACCATTGTAACTGTTCATTATGGCAACTTCTTCCACTGCACATAAATGGAAGTATGATGTCTTTCTCGACAGAGGAGAGGACACCCGTGATAATTTTACTAGCCATCTATATGAAGCTTTATGTGGTAGAAAAATCAAAACCTTCATAGACAATAACCTTGCAGAGGGGAAGAAATAACACCGGCACTTTTGAGAACAATTGAAGAATCAATGATTTCTATAATCATTTTCTCAAAAAACTATGCATCTTCTCCATGGCGTTTGGATGAAATGGTGAAAATACTTGAATGCAAGGAAACTTATGGACTGATTGTTTTACCAATTTTCTACCATGTAGATCCATCCAATGTAGAAGAACAAATTGGGTCTTTTGCAGATGCACTTACTGAGCTTGAGAAGAACTTTAAGAAGAAAGTAGAAAAGGTGCCCAGGTGGAAGGCTAACTTGTTGAAAGCAGCTAGTATATCTGGATGGGATTCCCGAGTGATCAGGTATGTATATATTACTTTTATTTTTTGTTTAAGGTCTCATAAGGGAACATTGAGAACAGGTGAAAAAAAAAATCTTTGCAATTGATAATTAATTACAATAGCAGATAATATATTATTTATACCCATTTAAAAAAAGCTTTTGCTAGTAAAATTTAGAATTAGAACTAACATTTGATTGCAAAACTTAAACATGGAAATGGAAAGCTAGGGTTTGACCAAACAAAATTTCATTGCATATTAAGTTAAGCCATAGCACTAATTTTATGTTGCTCAGATATATATATGGGTCTGTAGTTGGCTCTCCTGCCTAAATGTTTAAGCTGGAAACCTTTTTTTTTAATTAAATTGTCTCTTTTTTTTAATTTTTTATTTTTTGGACCCGTCTGTTGACATAATTAGCTATGCAGTAACCTAAACAATAACAAAGGGTTAACAATCTTTTGTCTATAGAAGATTGAAAATGAACATAAATTGTTTTGCAAGATGTTAAGTATTAGGATTTTTTTTATTTATTTGGATCGTTTTGTTATAAAAATGCACGGCTTGAAGGAAAATGTTGGTGTAACATAACTCTTTGGTTGTCTCAATACTTTTTATTCATCATTAGGTCTGAGGCTAAACTTGTGAAAGAAATTGTGGAACATGTTTTGAAGAAATTGAATCATGCACCCTCAAGAGACTTAAAGGGCCTGATTGGAATTGACTCACGCATTACAGAGATTATGGATTTACTACAGAATGGATCATCAAAAGTTCGAATTGTGGGAATTTAGGGAATGGGTGGCAGAGGTAAAACGACTATTGATGGAACTATTTTCAATACACTCTCAAGTCAATTTGAAGCTTGCTGCTTTCTTGAAAATGTTAAGGAAGAATCATTGTGACATCTAGAGACAGGCATGTTCTTATGAAAGGAGTTGATGAAGTATATAAAGTTGAGGGATTGAATGATGATGATGCTCTGCATTTGTTCAGTTTGAATGCTTTTAAGGAGAAGTATCCAAGGAAAGATAGAATGGAGCTATCAAATAGAGCTGTTAAATACGCTCATGGCAACCCCTTGGCAATTAAAGTTATTGGTTCTTTTCTGTTTGTCAGAACAGAACAATATTGGGAAAGTGCATTATATAAACTTGGAAAAATTCCTCAACCTAGAATTTTTCATGTGTTGAGAATAAGTTTTGAAGTGCTAGATGATGAAGAGAAAAGTATATTTCTTGATGTTGTATGTTTTTTTAGGGGGCAGCAAATTGACTTCGTAGAGGGAATACTAGATGGCTGTGGTTTCTCAGCAGGAATTGGAATTACTGTTCTTGTTGATAAATGCCTTGTCACTGTCCTTCATAACAAGTTGAAAATGCATGAATTGTTGCAGCAAATGGCTCATGAAATTGTTCGCCAAGAATATATTAAGGGGCTGGGAAAACGCAGTAGATTGTGGAGATCTTGTGATGTCTGTCAAGTGTTAACCAAAAATCTAGTGAGAGCCATATGCATTCCATATGTTTTTATACTTACATGTGTTTCTATTTATGTGTTTATGAAAGTAAGCTTAATATATTGGGGTAACCTGTGCATTATTTATACTTATCTGTGATCTTCAGGGAACTGAAAGGGTTGAAGGGATATGGTTAGACACATCTCAAATAGGAGAAGTGGACTTGATTTCAACAGCCTTTTTGAGGATGTATAACCTTAGATTGCTCAAAATCTACAATTTTGCAATTAGAAATAATTGTAAACTGCACCTTCCTTGTGCCCTTGACTTCCTTTCTGATAAGTTGAGGTATCTCCATTGGAATGGATGCCCTCTGAGCTCTTTGCCATCCAATTTCCAGGCAGAGAACCTTGTTGAACTTAACCTGGCTTACAGTAATGCTAGATAGTTATGGACAGGAGTACAGGTATGCTGCATTATTTTGTTGATTCCCTTTCTTCCGTCATTTCCTTTTGAAAATGCATTTTAGTTTGGGCATGTGCCTATTGTTGTATCCTATTATATTGTTTTTGCTGAATCTTGCGAGTTTAAAAGAGATTAACCTTTGCAATTCTGAGCACTTATCTACTGATGCTCGACCTCTCTCTGGCTAAGATTCTCGAGAGAGTGAATTTTGAATACTGTACTAACTTGGTAGAAGTTCCCTCATCTATTCAGTCTTTAGAGAAGCTCGGTGATTTGAATATGAGATACTGCACAAGCCTTGAGATCTTTCCTAGTGTTATTAATCTGAGATCGCTTAAGACTCCTAACTTTTCTGACTGTTCAAATCTTATGAAGTGTCCAGAGATTGCAAAGAACATAGTGTATTTAAACTTAAAAGGGACTGCAATAGAAGAACTTCCCAAATCAACTGGGCATCTCAGTGATCTCATAACATTGGATTTGAAGGATTGCAAAAGAATCAGCAATATTCTAGAAAGCATTTGTTTATTGAAATCCCTTGTGACTATTAATCTCTCTGGCTGCTCTGATATCACCAGGATTCCAAATATTTCAGGGAAAGTGAGATTCTTGTACTTGAGTGAAATTGCAATAGAAGAAATTCCCTCTTCAATTGGTAGTCTCTCTAGAGTCTCTTGCTTGGATCTTACAAACTGCGAAAGGCTCAAGAATCTTCCTTGTGATGTTTCTAAGTTGGCATCTTTTGAAAAGCTTATTCTTTCTGGCTGCACAAGAATCACTAGGTTTCCAGAGGTTTCGAGTAATATAAAGAAGTTGCTTTTAGATGGGACAAAGATCGAACAAATTCCCTCATCAATAGAGTATTGCTTTGAACTTGAGGAACTAGGCCTGCAAAACTGCACAAGATTTCATATTCTTCCGAGTAGTTTTTGTAAGTTGAAATATTTGCGAAGGCTTAATCTGTCAGGCTGCTCCAGATTTGAGAGTTTCCAGAAATTTCGTGTGACAGGGATTCATTGAGATTTCTTCACTTAGATGGAACAGCGATAAGAAACGTGCCCTCACCAATGAAAAATTTGTGTGGTCTTTCTATCTTGCAACTGAGAAACTGCAAAAATCTTAAATTGAGTGGTGCCTCTATCTGGGAAAAACTTGGTGTCTCTACTTGGGAAAGACTTTTTCCATTGTCAATGGCCATCGCAGAATTCCAGTGGAGAGATTTGAGTTTCTTGCGTAAGCTATATCTAAATGATTGCAGCATATTGAATGTGCCTAATGCTATTGGCTTCTTATTCTCACTAGAAGCATTAGATCTAAGTGGAAACTTATTTTCAGAGATACCTCAAAACATCCTTCAGCTCGAAAAGCTGGAGTACCTTGGCTTAAGAGATTGCCTGCAGCTAAGATTAATACCTGCACTTCCACAACGGCTGACAAAATTAGATGCAGAAAATTGCATTTCTCTGCGTTCTGTAACTAGTAAATCAACTGGAGTGGAAGGAAACATTTTTGAATTCCTTTTCACTAATTGTTACCAGTTGAATAATTTGGCAAAGAAGCGTATCATGGCATATGCACTAACAAAAATTCATTGTTATTCCAAAAGGCTGTGCAATCAGGTCTATTTCTGTCTCCCTCATCTATTTTTTCTTTTTCTTTACTGATTAGATTCCTTGTTAATTAGAAGTCATGGTGCAGATACCTTCTGTGGTGGCAAGGGAATCTTGTTTGTGCTTCTCTGGATCTGAATGATGCATACATTTTGCATAATCATTTAGGTTTAATTTCATAGCCATTTTTAGTCACTTTTAGCTAATTTCATTAGTTATTTTGTTAGTTTTTCATAATTATCAATTTTGGATTAATTTGTAATTTTTACTTTATTTTGTAGGAAAAATAGTGTTTTTGAAGGACTAAAAAGGAAATTTTGCCATTGAGGAATGATCTCTACAGCCAAAGATGTCAAAAACAAGTTTCAAAGTTGAAATATGCATTGGCCAAATTGCGCATAACTTGCCACATAAGTCATGCAAATCTGTATAAGGAGAAGAATCACTGTTTCAATACCTGTCGAATTGTGCATACGGAGAGTGCATGGCCTATGCAGATTCATGCCCCCTTATGCAATCTCACGGAATTGTGCATAACCTATGCGCCTGGTCATGCAGTTTCGCATAAGTGAGCCAGAAACCAGCCGAAAACTGCATAAGACACTGCATGACTTATGCAGTCCACTTATGCAGTCCCACAAAGATTTCATTAATGAGCTGGCAGAAGATTCCCTCAGAAAATCTCTCCTCAAACACACCATTTTAGGGCTCCATGTCAGAAAATGATATAAATAGCCCCATTTCCCATTTTAGGAGACAAGAAGGAAATGAAGAAGAGAAAAAGGAGCAGGGAGCAGCTGAAGAGTCACAATCATTTTCCACACCATTTCCAACCAGATTTGGAGATTTCTTTCTTTTCTTATATTTTTCCTACCTTTCTAGTGTTGGACTTCTTGTTCTTTAGCTTAGATTAAAGCTTTAATTCCATATTAAATCAGAATATCTTGTAAATATTATGGATAGTGAGTAGTTTTATTTTGATTCATTTGAGATATTTTGTGGATTTTGATTGGGTAATCCATATTTTGTGGTCTTAATGAGTTTTATTCATTTCTTGTGTGCTTAATGACATGCTTAGTGTAGGATCCCATTAAGTGATGTTCTTAATCTATGGTTGAGGCACCGAAAGGAGAAGGCCTTGTGATAGATAATCAAGAAATTGTACTTAGTTAACTTAGATTTAGAAATAGAGTAAGGATTAAGAGGATTCACATATTAATTAAAGAACCTAATGGGTCTTAATTAACTCTAACTCCATGAAAGTAGGATTACATTGATTAAGGCACTCTTTGTCTTACTCGAAAGGGTATTCAAAGGATTTAAGAATTAATCTCCTTAAAACCCGTAAGTTTCATAAGATTGGATAACCAATTTGAAATCCTAAAATAGCTCGAATATGAAATCCCGAACTCCGGAATCGCCTTTTTATCATTGTTAATTTTTAATCAAATTTAATTGCTTGCCATTTTAAATTTTGCCATATTTCAACTTGCTTATTTCAAATTGATGCAATTTTAGTTTAATTAATACATTGTTGGATGGATTATTAATTTTGCACATATAGATTTCATACTCCAATACCCATCAATTTATTGCTTTGATTTAAAAATTAGTTCAATTTAGTCAAATTTTTAAATAAAAAATTCAATCATTAACACAACTCCTCGTGGGAACGATATCTTTTCTATATTACTTGTACGACCCATGCACTTGCGGTTGGGCCACATCAAGTTTTTGGCGCCGTTGCCGGGGAGTTGTTTGTTTAAGATTGAATTCTTGATTATTTTAGTTGTTTATAGTTTTATCTCTGTTATCTTTTCATTTTGTGTTTGTTTGTTCTTTTTCAGGTACTTTTAATCTTTTATGAGAAGAGCTAGAAGCACAAGTGACACATCCTTATTGTTCAATCCTGAAATTGAGAAATTTTGTAAAGCCAACAAGAAAGAAACCAGAAAAAGAAAAGAAGCTTTGAGAGAAACTGAATTAGAAGCAGACATGGCTGATGAAAGAATTAGAATTGGTGGTGGTAATGTTGAAAATGATCGAAACAATGAAAATGCAGCCCAAGGTGAAGAAGTTGTAAATGCTAATGTGCCTAGGGGAAGTATGATGGATCATGCTTTTCCTCGTTGTAAAGACCAAGAATTGATGCAAATAGTTACAAGATGGATTTTGGAGTTCTTCAAATGATTCAAAATTCCCAATTTGGGGGACATCCTTCTGAAAATCCACACACACATCTGAAGAAGTTTGCTATGATCTGTGACATGCAAAAACAACCTGGAGTGTCTGATGATGCAGCAAGATTGAAGCTATTCCCATTCTCTTTGAAAGATAGAGCATTGGATTGGCTTTATTCTTTACCTCACAACTCCATCACAAATTGGGAGCAACTCACTGATGCATTTCTTGCACAATATTTTCCACCTGGAAAAACTCAAGAATTGAGGAATCAAATGACAGCTTTCAGACCAAGAGAAGATGAAACTCTTTATGAGTCATGGATGAGATGGAAGGAATTAGAGAGACAATGCCCACATCATGCCATTCCAAAATGGATGATAAACCAGAATTTTTACACAAATGTCACTCCTGGAATTAGAGGGATTATTGATGCTCAAACAGGAGGAGAATTTATTATGAAGCATGAAGATGAAGCTTATGAGTTATTAGAGAAAATTGCAAAGAATACTAATCTTTGGAGTAGTCCAAGAGGACCAGCTCCAACTCAAAAAAGGCAAGCTGCTGGAATGTATGACCTTGATCCATTCAACATGATTAATGCAAAGTTTGATGCACTTACAAATGTCTTGGCTAAGAAGATGGAAGATTTAAGTATGTTGGTTAGTTCATCATCATAATATGGAAGTTCACAACAAGTTGCTTATACAGAAGGAACTACCAGCTATGGAGTAGACTATGGAGAGCAAGCTGCATATGTTGGTAATTATGGAAACAAACAAATGGGGAATCCTTACTCTCAAACTTATAATCCAACTTGGAGGAATCATCCCAACTTTTCATGGGGAAATCAGCAAAGTCAAGTTCCAAATCAGAATTTTCAATCACAACAGCAACAAGGAATCCCATATCAGCAAAATAGGCAACCATTGCCTAATTTTCAGCAGAAAAATATGAATCCTCCACCAAAACAGCAAGAACAAAGTTCCACCACAGAAGCTTTATTACAACAGATTCTTGCTAACCAAACTAAGCATGATGAAGAGATGAGAGAGATGAAAGAAAGGCTAGAACAAATGCAAACACATAACAGAATGCTGAAAAATCAAATTGCACAACAAGCATCTTCCTCAGGTACCGAGTCTTTTGGAAAACTTCCAAGTTAACCAGAAAACCCAAGAGAGCAGTGTCAAGCTATTACTTTAAGAAGTGGGAAAGTTGTAAATAATGAGAAGAGTGAAAATAGTGAGAAGAGAGAAAATGAGAAAGAAACTGATGAGGGTGAAAAACAAGAAAGTGAGAAAGAAAGTGCAGAAAAATGTAAAGAGAAAATTGAAGAGAAGGAAGAGAAGTATATACCTCCAGAACCTTACAAGCCACAACTTCCCTTTCCACAAAGATTTCAAAAAGCCAAGCTTGATAAGCAATTTGGAAAGTTCTTAGAGGTTTTGAAGAAGCTGTACATAAATGTGCCTTTTATTGATGCTCTTTTCCAAATGCCCTCTTATGCAAAATTCTTAAAAGAAATTCTCTCAAACAAGAGGAGACTTGAAGACCATGAAACTGTAGCTTTGACAGAAGAATGCAGTGCTATCCTCTAAAGGAAACTTCCTCCAAAGCTCAAGGATCCAGGGAGTTTTTCAATTCCATGCCACATTGGGGAATCATGTTCTACAAAAGCTTTATGTGATTTAGGGGCTAGTGTTAGCCTTATGCCCCTCTCCATTTATGAGAAGCTCAATATGGGAGATCTTAAACCAACTCACATTTCTCTTCAGTTAGCTGACAGATCAATTAAGTATCCTGCAGGGATTTTGGAGAATGTGACTCTGAAGGTTGGGAAGTTCTATATACCTGTTGACTTTGTCATCTTAGACATGGAAGAGGATTCTAATATCCCAATCATTTTGGGGAGGCCTTTCCTAGCTACAGCTGGTGCTTTGATTGACGTGAAAGGTGAAAAGCCTACTCTCAGAGTCGGAAAGGATCATTTAGTCTTCAACATTAGCAATGATAAGAAGAAGCAACATGAAGATGTAGACTCTTGTTTGAGAATTGATATAGTTGATGAGTTAGTAAAAAAGCACTTTAGAAAGAGCTATCCGAAAGCTTCTCTTGAAAGTTGTCTTATCCATGAAGGGAGTATCAATGATGAAAATCCAAAAAAGGCTGCATTTGCACAACATTTGAATGGTAATCCACCTTGTCCTATGGCACCAATCTTTCAAGTTGAGCAAGTGGAGAAAAGTGAGCTCAAGCAATCATCTCTCAAAGAAAAAGATGCACCAAAGGTTGTCAAGAAAGAAATGGTCAGATTTTTAGACAAAGCAACAAGGATCTTCTCATGTGATGGAAAGAAAATGAAGTATAGATTCATTGAAGTACCTATTGGGAACAGAGACAATAAATTCCAATTTCAGCCACCATGAAAAATGAAAAGAGTCCAACTAAGGACTATAAATTAGCGCTCTTGGGAGGCACCCCAAGTTCTTTTATTTTGCTTTTGTTGATTTACTTTTATTTACATAGCTTTTGTTTTTATCTTAAATCTCCCCAAATTCAATTTTTGACATTGTTGAATCTTGTCCCTTATAGATGTATTTCAATGTAGGAAGGTTTACTACTTGGTTTATGCAGAGAGGAAAAATGAAATTTGCAGCAAAGAAGGGTTTGCAGCACATGGCTTATGTTTCTTGGTGAGGTTGGGTGTGTAACTTTTAAGTATTTGTGCTTATAAAGTTAATATGATGATAAGTGGGTCATTTTTGTAGTTTTGAGCTTATTTGGGTTGTGAGATTTAAGGTGGACATATTGCATTTTCTTGGCATGACTTGGGGAGTCCATTCTCATTTGTGGATAGATCAAATTTATGCAGGTTTTATTAAGTTTTAATGTGCTAAATGTTGATTTGCAGAATTTGAGTTGAAATGGCATGATTCACAAAGGCCTTTTATGCAGGATTCATTTCTACAAGCTTGTGTGATGCAATTTTGATGGATTTTGTATATATTGATGTGTTTTTAGTGACAATTTCTCATGGTTTATGCTTCATAGAATTATATTTCTTCATTCTAGGGTATTTTTCACACTTGCAAATCATTTTCAATGGTAATCTTAATCTTGTTGAATTGTGCATAAGCAACTGCATAGCTTATGCAGCTTTTAGATCACAAATTTTGCCATTTTCTCATCTTGCTAAAAAACTGCATAAGGATGTGCATAGCTTATGCAATTCTGCATAGCCACATTTTTGTCAAATTTCCTATCTGCCAAAACTTGCATAAGTGTGTGCATGACTTATGCACATCTGCATGACTTCAAATCTTGCATTTTCTCTTTCCACCGAGACCTGCATAAGGAGAGTGCATAACTTATGCACTTCTGCATGACCACACTCTCCAAAAACCAAAACCTGCCGAGACATGTATAAGGAGAGCGCATAGCTTATGCACTTCTGCATAACCACTAACTTTGCATTTCAAAACTTGCCGAGACCTGCATAAGGAGAGTGCATAACTTATGCACTTCTGCATGACCACACTCTCCAAAAACTAAAACCTGCCGAGACATGCATAAGGGAAGCGCATAGCCTATGCACTTCTGCATGACCTATTTCTCTGAAATCCAAAACAGGCCGAAACTTGCATAAGTCAGCGCATAAGTTATGCACTCTTGCATAATCAGTTTTTCACACTTTTTATCACCCACTGAAACCTGCATAAGAAAGTGCATAAGTTATGCACACCCATTTTTCCCTTATACAGCCTTAACACATGTCTTGTTCAAATCAAAATTTGTTTTCGGCACCCATTTTTCCCACCTCCACTTCCCGTCTTTTCTGTTCACGACTGTCCCTCCACGTCCATTTATCCCGGCATTACCCCTCCCTTTCTTCTCCACTCATCTTTCTACCGCCTTTGCCCTAGCTTCCCTCTGCATCCTTTATTTTCTCCCTCAACTCCTCCACTCTCACCATCGACACCCAATGGAATTGCCTCCTCATTCCCCTCAAACTTCCCCTCTCCAAGTCTCGCCCTTGGCAATGCGGCCTCCCAACCCCGATTCCCCTCCACAAGAAACCCCTCCACCACCTCCCACAGCCACGTATAAAAGAAAAATCAGGTCGAAATCCACCCGACCCATGGCTTTTGCACCTCCTCTCTCAAAACGCAAAGAACCACCCACCACTCCACTGTCAAAGCCTCCACCCAAAAACCCCAAAACTTCAACCTCTAAACGACATGAGGCTGGCATTTCCACCTCTACCCCACAGGCCAAATCACCCTCTTCTAGTAAAAAGCAAATGTCAGCAGCCTCATAGTTATCAAAACTACCTTGGCCTCTTCCTGATGCAGCTCAAAAGGCAGCCTTTAAGAGACTTAAGGAAAGGAGGGTGCAACCCACTAGGTATATTTCTGCAGATGCCCTCCAATCAGTTGGTTTATTTGATAATGTGGTTGCATACCTTGATGGTTTAGGTTGGATGGAATTTGTGCATAAGCAAGAAATAGTTTATCCAGCTTTAGTTTTGGAATTTATTTCCTCATTTTCTGCTACCCTGAAATTGCATGACATAGATTACAAGCCAACTATGAAATTTAGATGTTTTGGGCAAAATAGAGAGCTATCATTAGACCAATTTCATAGCATTTTTGGGTTTGCAATTGATGGACTATTTAGGGTACCATATACAGGGGTAGAGGTAGCAAACAAAGGTATTTGGAATCTTTGCTTTTTTGGAGGATTATCACAAACCAACCTCAGACTTTTTCTGCTGGCAGATCCAAAACCTCTCAAATACTAGACCCTGCACTTAGATTTATCCATAGGCTTATTGCTAGCACTATCTTGGGCAGAAGGACTAGTTCTGGTGCTGTTGGGAAATCTGAATTGTTCATGCTATGGTGTGTTTTTCATAAAGTTAAAGTTTCTCCTGGTTACTTCTTTTGTGAGCATGTGTTACATATTGCCACCAAATCCATAGGTGACATTGTGATGCGTCCCTACCGCAAGTGCACAGGTCGTACAAGTAGTATAGAAAATATATCGATCCCACGAGGAGTCGTGTTAATGATTGAATTTTTGATATAAAAGTTGACTAAATCGAAGTATTTATGAAATTAAAGTAATGAATTGATGGGTAATGGAGCGTGAAATCTATATGTGCAAAATCAATATTCTATTCAACAATGTATTGCATTAAACTAAAATTGCATCAAATTGAAATAAGCAAGTTCAAATATGGCAATATTGAAAATGGCAAGCAATTAAATTCAATTGAAAATTAACAATGATAAAAAGGCGATTCCGGAGTTCGGGATTTCATATTCGAGCTATTTTGAGATTTTAAATTGGTTATCCAATCTTATGAAACTTATGGGTTTTAAGGAGATTAATTCTTAAATCCTTTGAATTCCCTTTCGAGTGAGACAAAGAGTGCTTTAATCAAACTAATCCTACTTTCGTGAAGTTAGAATTAATTAAGACCCATTAAGTTCTTTAATTAATCTGTGAATCCTCTTAATCCTTAGCCTATTTCTAGGTCTAAGTTAATTAAGTCCAATTTCTTGATTATCTATCACAAGGCCTTCTCCTTTCGGTGCTTCAACCATGGATTAAGAATATCACTTAATGGGATCCTACACTAAGCATGTCATTAAGCATACAAGAAATGAATAAAACTCATTAAGATCACAAAATATGGATTACCCAATCAAAATCCACAAAATATCTCAAATATTACAACCCTTACTCCAGAATCAAAAGTAAACTACTCACTATCCATAATGCTTACAAGATATAATGAGTTTAAATGGAAATAAAGCTTTAATCTAAGCTAAGAAGTAAGAAATTAAACACTAGAAATGTAGAAAAATGTAAGGAAAGAAAGAAATCTGCAAATCTTGGTTGAAAATGGTGTGGAAGGTGGAAGTGACTCTTCAAATTCTGCTCAGCCCCTCCTTTCCTTTTCTGCTCCCTTCTTTTTTTTTTTTAAAATGGAATAATAAGACTATTTATAGCATTTTTCTGACATGGAGCCCTAAAATGGTATGTTCTAGGAGGAATTATTTGAGGGAATCTCCTGCCAGCTCATTAATGAATTCTCTATGGGACTGCATAAGTGGACTGCATAAGTTATGCAGTCCCTTATGCAGTTTTCGGCTGATTCTGAGTCACTTATGCGAAACTGCATGACTTGGTGCATAGGCTATGCACAATTCCGTGAAGGTGCATAAGGGAGGCGAGAATGTGCATAAGCTATGCAGTCTCCTTATGCACATTTCGGCAGGTATTGGAACAGTGATTTTTCTCCTTATGCAGATCTACATAGCTTATGCAGCAAGTTATGCACAATTTGGTCAATGCATATTTCAGCTTGAAAACTTGTTTTTGACATCTTTGGCTGTAGAAGTCACTCCTCAATGGCCAAATTTCTCTTCAGTCCTTCAAAAACACCATTTTTCCTACAAAACAAAGTAAAAATTACAAATTAATCCAAAATCGACAATTATGAAAAACTAACTAATTAACTAATGAAATTAGCTAAAAATGACTAATAATCAAATAAAATGGTTATGAAATTAGACCTAAATGACTATGCAAAATGTATGCATCAAATACCCCCAAACTCAAGCTTTTGCTTGTCCTCAAGCAAACTTTAAAATGACATGCAAATTTTTAGGGGTGCCTTATCCAAAGAGCTATGAAAATTACCCATTAAAGTAACTTAACACACCTTTAGCCATACCAACAATCCATATACCCATCCTTCAAAATGCAAAGAATTTAATGCTTATCCAAGCTTTCACCGCTTAGCCATCAAGTCAATTATCATTCAAAATCCCCAAACCAACAAATCAAAAGAGATAGTCATGCTCAAAAGGAATTCTAGGACAATCAATAACCAAAGTATCTCAACATGGAATGATAGAATTGAATGAATAGATGAATAGTTTTCCAATCCCATAGGCAAATTCCCTACTCCCATCTCCACTAATGTAGCAAGTACTATCAAGAGATCAAAGGTCTTTTTAGGGATGTAATGGGGCCATGGGGTTCAAAATGAGGCTAAGAAGAAAAATGGGTAAAAAGGGTTCAAAGCATGAGAATATTTTCAATTTTGACAACATAAGGTACACCTTTTTATTTTATTACATTTTTTTTTCTTTTTTTTTCTTCTTTTTTTTATATATATAAGTGGAGGAGAGAAATACACAATGAGAATTGTCAAGTGCTAGCATAGTTTACAAAACACATAAAAATGAGGGACATTTGATTTTTTAAACTTGCATTTTGTATTTTCTTTTGATGATTGTCCCTAAAATTTGCCACCCCCAAACTCTTTTCTTTAATACTTTTGGTGGATTTCTTTCATTTTGAATGGCAATAGTGAAAAGCACATATACTAGCACTTTTACAAGATGACAAGCACTTCTTCTCCCTTTTATTGTATATTTTTTTCTTTTTCTTCTTTTTTTATTTTTATTTTTTTATTTTTTTTATGTACCTAATATTATGAATAATTATTCTCATGAAAATGGTTGGAGTGTTTGGTTCATTGGCTAGGTAGTAATAAGGATTTCAAGAAAAATTAGGGATAAAAAGGCTCAAAGAGGTTTGCAAGGGTAAATTTTAATTAGGAGAAAGGGCCAAAGGTTCAAAATGAGAAGGTTTAAATCAAAGAATGCCTAATCATTTCTCTTTTCAAGTATAAGCTGGTATTTCGCCTTGAAAGGTTTAGAAAATTTGTTCTAGGATTGGTGAGACATCATTTGACTACCTTATATCCAATAACTCCTCTAAACACTTCCATCTCAAAATGACTAGTTGGGTGGCTTTTTGGCTAAGAAGATATAGGCAAGGGATAGACACTTCAAAACCTTGCATCTTTTAGGAAACTTTCAATCCACAAACCCAACTAAAGGTAAGTCAAATCACTCTCATAGGCAACTTTTCAATACTCCAGGGATTTGGCAAAAGAGTTTAATGCATGATGCATGATTCCTAAAAAAGAGTAATGCATTAACTAAATGGAGGAAGTCTATTTGTATGCAATGTGTACAATTTCTAAGTGATGTATAATGTGTGTGTAAATGTGTTATGTATATGTATGTATGGATGTATATGTAAAATATTTACAATATATGAAAATGAAATGGGATGAGATGTTCTTATACTCAAAATGTGAAAAATGAAGCAAAAATAAAGCAAAAATCAGAATGTGCACCCCCAAACTCAAAATTGGACATTGTCCTAAATGTCTCATGCAATGTGTTATCAAAAGTCAAAGTAAATGGTAATTACCAGGAATTGTAAAGATTAAGAGCAAAAAGAAAGAGTTACCTGGTATGTAGCAGATGAGACTTCAAGATAAATGGATGCATAAGAAACTGCACAGGTTATGCAGAGTTAAGTGCTATCCAGAGCATGTGCATAAGTAAGGTGCATAAGCTGTGCGGTGCTGCATAAGAGGCAATATATGTTGCATAGGCTATGCAGATGCTTGCATAAGGGAATACAACTGTGGCAATCTTGCATAAGTAGCAGAAAGGGTTGCACAGGCTATGCAAAACAGTTGCATAAGGGAAATACAACCTGTGCAGTGTATACAAAAGCTGCTGCATGGGAATTGGCAAGGGAAATGTACAACCAGCAGTAGAAGTATTGAAATATATACAGAGTATGGGCAAATATGTACAAAAGGGCAATAAGTGCAATGAAAATTAAAGAAGACTAATGTAATAGCTATCCAATAAAACTTCAAGAAAAACAAAATTTAAAACAAACTAATTCAAAACAAACAAACATAATTTGAAACAAACTATAAATGTTTGAACATATTTACAAAGAAAAGGTCCTACAAGATTGAACAAAAGTAAAACAGAAGCTAATCTATGTCTATTGTTTTGCCTTTGTCCAAGGATGTTGCTAAGGGGCTGGTGGCTGCTGCTGGCTGTCGAAATGATGGTGCTGGAGGAGGTGATGGAGGTGGGGGTGGCATGCCCAGAAAGATCATGAGTTGCTTCACCATCTCCTTCAGTTCTTTCTGCTTGTCCCTGGTTTCCATGACAAGGTCAAATAGGTGATCATGACGATCCTTGAGTGTATCAAGACCAGTGTCAAGCTTCCTATCCACAAAGTAGATATCATCACTAAGCCTGTCAAGGTAGGTGAATAAGGCTTTAGTGTTGAATGCAGGAGGGGCTGTGGATGAGGTAGGTTCAGCTGTAGGAGGAATGGGCTGAGCAGAGGCTGCTGGGATGTCCTGAGCAGGCTGAGGGGGTGGGGTAGGTGTAGTAGGGTGCTGTGGGACTGGTGTGAAAGGTTGGGTTTCTGGTTGTGCAATAGGCTCAGTTTCTGCTGCAGGGTGGGCAGTATCAAAATATGACAAATTGAACCCTGTTTTGGTTAAGTGTGCAGTATCAAAATATAAAGTGTCCACAAGTGCTGGTATTGAGTGCTCTGCAGGATTAAAACCAAAATGCTTGGCTATGACAGTGATGAGCCCACCCAAAACAATGTCACCTATGGATTTGGTGGCAATATGCAGCACATGTTCACAAAAGAAATAACCAGGAGAAACCTTAACTTTGTGAAATGCACACCATAACATAAATAGTTCAGATTTTCCTACAGCACCAGAACTAGTCCCTCTGCCCAATATTGTGCTAGCAATCAGCCTATGAATAAACCTAAGTGCAGGGTCAAGTATTTGGGATGTTTTTGATCTTCCAGCAGAAAGTTTGAGGTTGGTTTGTGATGATTCTCCAAAATTGTGCAGCATTCCAAATGCCCTTGTTGGCTACCTCTACTCCAAAGATGTGGTACTCTAAATAACCCATCAATAGCAAAACCAAAAATGCTATGAAATCGGTCCAATGACAGCTCTCTATTTTGCCCCAAGCATCTAAATTTCATAATTGGTTTATGGTCTACATCATGCAATTTAAGGGTAGCAGAGAATGAAGAAATAAACTCCAAAACTAGAGTTGGATAAACTATCTCCTGTTTATGCACAAATTCCATCCAACCCATCCCATCAAGATATGCAACTATATTGTCAAATAAACCAAGGGATTGGAGAGAATCGGCAGATATATACCTAGTGGGTTGGACCCTCCTATCCTTGAGTCGCTTAAAAGCTGCCTTTTGAATTGTATCAGGAAGAGGCTAGGGTAGCTTTGATACATGTGAGGCTGCCGAAATTGTCTTTTTGCTGGAAGAGGGTGTAGAGGCTAGAGCTTTTGGCTTTTTGGGTGGCGGTTCCGACAATGGGGTGGGTGGGTCTTTGCGTTTGGACAGAGGAGGGGCAGAGGACATGGGTCGCACAGATTTGGACCGGATTTTGCGTTTGTATGTGGTTGGGGGAGGTGGTGGGGGTGTCGCTTGTGGAGGAGAATTGGAAGTGGGGGGTATCGATGACAATGGAGAGACTTCAAGAGGAGAAGCTGGACGGGAGTGGGGAGGTGACTCCATTGCCGATGAAGAAGATGGAAAAGATAATGGGGAAAGAAGAAAATCGAAGAAGAATGAGAATTAGGGCAAATGTAGTGAGAATCGAAATGGAGAAGAAGGCGTGAGGAGGAGTTATGCCGGAATGAGGATTGTGAGAGAAGAAGGGCAGTGAACAGGTTTATCGGGGTGAAGGTGGGAAAGAAAAAGGAAAAAAATTTGATTTAAATGGGTTTTGTGAAAGACTGCATAAGGGGAAAGTGCATGTGCATGGCTTATGCACCAGCTTATGCAAGTGTTGCCTTGTTTTGAAGTGCAGAAAAATATGTCATGCAGAAGTGCATAGGCCATGCACGTTGCTTATGCAGGTTTCGGCAACTTTTGAAAATTGGGAAGTGAAGTCATGCGGGAGTGCATAAGTCATGCACTCCCCTTATGCACCTCTCGGCAGAATTGGTTTTTCAGAAAATCGGGTCATGCAGAAGTGCATAGGCCATGCACTCTGCTCATGCACTCTTCGGCAATTTTTGGAACTTGGGTTGGTGGTCATGCAGATGTGCATAAGCTATGCACTCTGCTTATGCACTCTTCGGTGGGTTTTGAGATTCAGAGTATGAGGTCATGCAGAAGTGCATAAGCTATGCACTCTGCTTATGCAGTTTCGCAACTTTGGTTTTTCTTGGTTTCTGGTCATGCAGAAGTGCATAGGCCATGCACGTTGCTTATGCACCCCTCGGCAGGTTTGAATTTTTGGAGTTTCTGGTCATGCAGAAGTGCATAGGCCATGCACGTTGCTTATGCACCCCTCGGCAACTTTGGTTTTTCTGGGTTTCTGGTCATGCAGAAGTGCATAGGCCATGCACGTTGCTTATGCACCCCTCGGCAGGTTTGAATTTTTGGAGTTTCTGGTCATGCAGAAGTGCATAGGCCATGCACTCTGCTTATGCAGACTTCGGCAGAGAGAGAAAATGCAGAATTTGAAGTTGTGCAAATGTGCATAAGTCATGCACTCACCTTATGCAAGTTTTGACAGATATGAAATTTGACAAAATGAGGTTATGCAGAGTTGCATAAGCTATGCACTCTCCTTATGCACTTGCAATAAAGGTGGAAAATGGCAAGAATTGTGGTTATGCAGGATTGCATAAGCTATGCAGTTGCTTATGCACAAGTCAACAAAATTAAGATTGCAAAATGGAACATGATTTGCAAGTGTGAAAAATACCCTAAAATGAAGAAATATAATTCCATGAAGCATAAACCATGAGAAATTTTCACTAAAAACACGTCAATATATACAAAGTGTATCAAAAAGGCATCACACAAGCATGTAAAAATGGATCCTACATAAAAGACCTTTGAGAACTATGCCATTTTAAGTCAAATTCTGCAAATCAACATTTAGCACATAAAACTCCATAAAATCTGCATGAAGTTGCATCTAACCACAAATGAGAAATGAACTTTCCAAGTTTTGCCAAGAAAATGCAGCATTTCTACCTTGTATCCTATAACCCAAAGAAGCTCAAAACTGCAAAAATGACTCACTTACCACTATATTAACATTATAAGCACAAGTATTAAAAAAAATACACACCCAACCTCACTAAGAACTTAAGTGATCTGCTGCAGATTTTATTTTTCTGCTCTGTATAAACCAGATAGCAACTTCAGCAGTTCACCAACCTTCCTCCATTGAAATACATCCAACCTCACCAAAAACACAAGCCATTTGCTGCAGACACCCTTTTTGCTGCAGATTTCACTTTTCCTCTGCATAAACCAGATTGCAGCTCCTGCACAGGTTATGCAGCAAAAACCAAATCAGTTCTTTTGAAGAACAAAATTCTCAAGTTAAGAATTACTTCCCCAACAGTTCACCAGCCTTTCTTCATGGAATTACATCTACAAGGGACAAGATTTAACAATGTCAAAAATTGAATTTGGGGAGATTTAAGATAAAAACTAAATCAATGAAAATGAGAGTAAATTAGCAAAAGCAAAATAAAAGGACTTGGGATGCCTCCCAAGAGGGCTAATTTATAGTCCTTAGCTGGACTTTTCATGAATTTCACTGAAAAGAGGTGAGGGATTGGAGAGCTTGTAACAGCTTGCTCCTATTATTGGGTCTCCAGTTATGTAATGTTTCAATCTATGCCCATTGACCTTGAAATTCCCAGATTTTTCACTCCAAATTTCAATTGCTCCATAAGGGAAAACCTTAGAAACTCTATATGGACCAGTCCACCTTGACTTGAGTTTTCCAGGGAACAATTTCAATCTTGAGTTGAACAACAAAACTAAATCACCTTCTTTGAATTCCTTTTTTCTCAGATGCTTATCATGCCAAACTTTAGTTCTTTCTTTGTAAATACGGGCACTTTCATAAGCATCCATCCTCAATTCCTCAAGCTCATTAAGTTGTAACAACCTTTTCTCACCAGCGTGCTTAAGATCAAAATTCAAGGTTTGAATGGCCCAATATGCTCTATGTTCTAGCTCCACAGGTAAATGACAAGACTTACCATACACCAACCTAAAGGGAGTAGTTCCTATAGGGGTTTTGTAGGCAGTCCTATATGCCCATAAAGCATCATCTAGTTTGATAGACCAATCTTTCCGAGAATTGTTCACTGTTTTCTCCAAAATATGCTTGAGCTCTCTGTTAGAAATTTCAACTTGTCCTGAAGTTTGAGGGTGGTATGGTGTAGCTATCTTGTGCACTACACCATACTTCCTCATTAGGCTCTCAAATTGCTTATTACAAAAATGGGAACCCCCATCACTAATTATAGCCCTAGGAGCTCCAAATCTGCTCAAGACAAATTTCTTCAAGAATTTCACTACCACTCTAGCATCATTAGTTGGAGTTGCAATAGCTTCCACCCACTTTGACACATAGTCAACTCCAACTAAGATGTATCTATTACCATATGAAGGAGGGAATGGCCCCATAAAATCTATTCCCCAAACATCAAATAATTCCACTTCAAGAATATTATTTAGGGGCATTTGATCTCTTTTTGACAAATTTCCACTCCTTTGACATTTATCACAATCCAGCACAAATTTCCTCACATCCTTAAAAATATTTGGCCAAAAGAAACCAGCTTGCAAAATTTTACTAGCTGTTTTAGAGATTCCAAAATGTCCTCCATAATCTGAAGCATGGCAATGATGCAAAATACTCTGTGTCTCCTCTTCAGGAATACACCTCCTTATTAAACCATCACAACATCTCCTGAAGAGTAAAGGATCGTCCCATCTATAAAACTTCACCTCATGCAAAAACTTTTTCTTTTGTTGCCATGTCATACCTAGAGGTAAAACTCCACAAGATAGATAATTCACAAAGTCTGCATACCAAGGTAGTTTAGCAACAAGAGAGAAAAGTTGTTCATCCAAGAAAAAATCATCAATAGGATTTCATCCAATTCTTCACCATCCAATTTCAACCTACTAAGATTATCAGCAACTACATTTTCAGCTCCCTTCTTATCTCTAATCTCCAAATCAAATTCTTGTAACATCAGAATCCACCTAATGAGCCTAGGCTTAGCCTCCTTTTTACGGAGCAAATACCTGATGGCTGCATGATCTGAAAATATAACCACCTTTGAGTCAATAATGTAAGGTCTGAATTTTTCCAATGCAAAGACAATTGCTAGAAATTCCTTTTCAGTTGTTGCATAATTTGTTTGAGCCTCATCCAGTGTTCTACTAGCATAATAAATAGCATAAGCCTTTTTGTCCTTTCTTTGACCAAGAACAGCTCCAATTGCATAGTTGCTAGCATCACACATAATTTCAAAAGGTAGGCTCCAATCAGGTGGTTGCATGATTGGTGCAGTGATAAGAGCTTGCTTCAACCTGCAAAAGGCATCCAAACACTCTTGGTCAAATACAAATGGTGTGTCATTACTTAACAAATTAGACAAAGGTTTAGCTATTTTAGAAAAATCCTTGATAAAGCGTCTGTAGAACCCGGCGTGTCCTAGGAAACTTCGAATTCCTTTGACATTGGTAGGAGGAGCCATCTTCTCTATCACTTCAACCTTGGCTTTATCAACCTCTATTCCTCTGTTAGACACCAAGTGTCCAAGCACTATCCCTTCCTGAACCATGAAATGACACTTTTCCCAGTTTAACACAAGGTCAGTATCTGCACATCGCTGCAAAACTCTAGAAAGGTTAGCCAAGCATATATCAAATGAAGATCCATAAACAGAAAAATCGTCCATAAAAACCTCCATTATGTCTTCAATGAAATCTGAGAAGATTGCCATCATGCACCTTTGAAAAGTGGCTGGTGCATTACACAACCCAAATGGCATCCTTCTATAAGCAAAGGTTCCATATGGACAAGTAAAAGTGGTTTTCTCTTGATCATTTGGATGGATAGGGATTTGAAAAAAACCTGAATATCCATCTAAATAGCAAAAGTAAGAATGCCTAGCTAGTCTTTCCAACATCTGATCAATGAAGGGAAGTGGAAAATGATCTTTTCTAGTGGCAACATTTAATTTTCTGTAATCTATGCACATTCGCCAACTAGTCACTGTTCTGGTGGGAATTAATTCATTATTTTCATTTTTGACCACTGTCATTCCACCCTTTTTTGGGACAACATGTACTGGGCTCACCCAAGTACTATCTGAGATAGGGTAAATGATCCCTGCATCAAGCAACTTCAAAATTTCCTTTTTAACAACTTCTTTCATATTTGGGTTCAACCTCCTCTGATGTTCAATAGATGGCTTACAATTTTCTTCCAAAATGATTCTATGCATGCAAAAGTGTGGGCTTATTCCCTTAATGTCATCTATGGTGTATCCTAAGACTTTCCTAAATTGTCTCAACACTCTTAACAACTTATCAGCCTCTAAGGTACTCAAGTTTGCATTTACAATTACTGGATAAGTGTTATTAGTGCCAAGAAATTCATACCTGAGCTGAGAAGGAAGTTGCTTAAGTTCTACCTTAGGTGCATCTTCTTCCTTGAATGATGGTTACTTAAATTCGACTTTTTCCTTTTGTGTGAGTTGAAAAACTGGAGCAGAAGTGAATGGTGGACTTCCCTCTAAGTGTTGAGCATATGCAGCTACAAGAGGGTTGTCATAGTTTATGCCTCCTCCATGAACCAAGCAATTTTCAAGTGGATCTTCTGGATATTTCTTTCTGAAATGTTCTTCAACCAGCTCATCAATGATATCAACTCTCAAGCAAGTATCAGCTTCAGAATGATGCTTCTTCATAGAGTTATTAATATTGAAAACCAATTGCTCTTCACCAACCCTAAGAGTCAGCTTTTCTCCTTTCACATCAATCAATGCTCCTGCTGTAGCCAGGAAAGGCCTTCCCAAGATAATTGGAATATTAAAATCTTCCTCCATGTCCAAGATGACAAAGTCAACAGGTATGTAGAACTTCCCAACCTTCAGAGGCACATTCTCCAAAATCCCTTCAGGATACTTGATTGATCTGTCAGCTAACTGAAGAGAAATGTGGGTTGGTTTAAGATCTCCCATGTTGAGCTTCTCATAAATGGAAAGGGGCATAAGGCTAACACTAGCCCCTAAATCACATAAGGCTTTTGTAGAACAAGACTCTCCAATGTGGCATGGAATTGAAAAACTCCCTGGATCCTTGAGCTTTGGAGGAAGTTTCCTTTGGAGGATAGCACTACATTCTTCTGTCAAAGCTACAGTTTCATCATCTTCAAGTTTCCTCTTGTTTGAGAGAATTTCTTTCAAGAATTTTGCATAAGAGGGCATTTGTGAAAGAGCATCAACAAAAGGCACATTTATGTAAAGTTTCTTCAAAACCTCTAAGAACTTCCCAAATTGCCTATCAAGCTTGGCTTTGTGAAATCTTTGTGGAAAGGGAAGTTGTGGCTTGTAGGGTTCAGGAGGTATATATTTCTCTTCCTTCTCTTCAAATTCCTCTTTACATTTTTCTGCACTCTCTTGTTTTTCACTCTCATCAGTTCCTTTCTCATTTTCTCTCTTCTCACCATTTTCACTCTTCTCGTGTTTTTCACTCCCATCATTATTTACAACTCTCCCACTTCTTAAAGTAATAGCTTGACATTGCTCTCTTGGGTTTTCTGGTTGACTTGGCAGTTTTCCAAAAGATTTAGCACTTGAGGAAGATGCTTGTTGTGCAATCTGGTTTTCCAGCATTCTGTTATGTGTTTGCATCTGCTCCACCTTGCTTTCATCTCTCTCATCTCCTCATCATGCTTATTTTGGTTAGCAAGAATCATTTGCAATAAAGCTTCATGGTGGAATTTCGTTCTTCTTTGCTTTTGGTGGAGGGTTCATATTTTTCTGCTGAAAATTAGGCAGTGGTTGCCTATTTTGCTGATATGGAACTTGACTCTGCTGTTGTGGTTGAAAATTCTGATTTTGAACTTGATTTTGCTGATTTCCCCATGAAAAGTTGGGATGATTCCTCCAATTTGGATTGTAAGTTTGAGAATAAGAATTCCCCATTTGTTTGTTTGCATAATTACCAACATATGCTGCTTGTTCTCCATAGTCTACTCCACAGCTGGTAGTTTCCTCTGCGTAAGCCACTTGTTGTGAACTTCCAGCTGATGATGTTGAACTAACCAACATACTCAAGTCTTCCATCTTCTTAGCCAAAACATTAGTAAGTGCATCAAATTTTGCATTAATCATGTTGAATGGGTCAAGATCATACATTCCAGCAGCTTGCCTCTTTTGAGTTTGAGCTGGTCCTCTTGGACTACTCCAAAGATGAGTATTCTTTGCAATTTTCTCCAATAGCTCATAAGTTTCATCTTCATGCTTAATAATAAATTCTCCTCCTGTTTGAGCATCAATAATTCCTCTGATTGCAGGAGTGACATTTGTGTAAAAATTCTGGTTTATCATCCATTTCAGAATGGCATGATGTGGGCATAATCTCTCTAATTCCTTCCATCTCATCCATGACTCATATAGAGTTTCATCCTCTCTTGGTCTGAAAGCTGACATTTGATTCCTCAGTTCTTGAGTTTTTCCAAGTGGAAAATATTGTGCAAGAAATGCATCAGTGAGTTGCTCCCAATTTGTAATGGAGTTGTGAGGTAAAGAATCAAGCCAATCCAATGCTCTATCTTTTAAAGAGAATGGGAATAGCTTCAATCTTGCTGCATCATCTGACACTCCAGGTTGTTTTTGCATGTCACAGATCATAGCAAATTTCTTCAGATGTGTGTGTGGATTTTCAGAAGGATGACCTCCGAATTGAGAATTTTGAATCATTTGAAGAACTCCAAAATCCATCTTGTAACTATTTGCATCAATCCTTGGTCTTGCTATACTCTCTCTCAAGTCATCAAAACGTGGAAAAGCATGATCCATCATACTTCCCCTAGGCACATTAGCATTAACAACTTCTTCTCCCTGGGCTGCATTTTCGTTGTTTCGATCATTTCCAGCATTACCAACACCAATTCTAATCCTCTCATCAGCCATGTCTGCTTCTAATTCAGTTTCTCTCAATGCTTCTTTCCTTCTTCTGGTTTCTTTCTTGTTGGCCTTACAAAACTTTTCAATTTCAGGATTAAACAGTAAGGATGTGTCACTTGTGCTTCTAGCTCTTCTCATAAAAGGTTAAAAATACCTGAAAAAGAACAAACAAACACAAAATGAAAAGATAACAAAGATAAAACTATAAACAACTAAAATAATCAAAAACTCAATATTAAACAAACAACTCCCTAAGAACGCTAAAAACTTGATGCGCCCTACCGCAAGTGCACGTCGCACAAGTAGTATAGAAAAGATATCGATCCCACGAGGAGTCGTGTTAATGATTGAATTTTTGATATAAAAGTTGACTAAATCGAAGTATTTATGAAATTAAAGTAATGAATTGATGGGTAATGGAGCGTGAAATCTATATGTGCAAAATCAATATTCTATTCAACAATGTATTGCATTAAACTAAAATTGCATCAAATTGAAATAAGCAAGTTCAAATATGGCAATATTGAAAATGGCAAGCAATTAAATTCAATTGAAAATTAACAATGGTAAAAAGGCGATTCCGGAGTTCGGGATTTCATATTCGAGCTATTTTGGGATTTTAAATTGGTTATCCAATCTTATGAAACTTATGGGTTTTAAGGAGATTAATTCTTAAATCCTTTGAATTCCCTTTCGAGTGAGACAAAGAGTGCCTTAATCAAACTAATCCTACTTTCGTGGAGTTAGAATTAATTAAGACCCATTAAGTTCTTTAATTAATATGTGAATCCTCTTAATCCTTAGCCTATTTCTAGGTCTAAGTTAATTAAGTCCAATTTCTTGATTATCTATCACAAGGCCTTCTCCTTTCGGTGCTTCAACCATGGATTAAGAACATCACTTAATGGGATCCTACACTAAGCATGTCATTAAGCATACAAGAAATGAATAAAACTCATTAAGACCACAAAATATGGATTACCCAATCAAAATCCACAAAATATCTCAAATATTACAACCCTTACTCCAGAATCAAAAGTAAACTACTCACTATCCATAATGCTTACAAGATATAATGAGTTTAAATGGAAATAAAGCTTTAATCTAAGCTAAGAAGTAAGAAATTAAACACTAGAAATGTAGAAAAATGTAAAGAAAGAAAGAAATCTGCAAATCTTGGTTGAAAATGGTGTGGAAGGTGGAAGTGACTCTTCAAATTCAAATTCCTCTCCTTTCCTTTCTCGCTCCCTTCTTTTTTTTTAAAATGGGATAATAAGACTATTTATAGCATTTTTCTGACATGGAGCCCTAAAATGGTATGTTCTAGGAGGAATTATTTGAGGGAATCTCCTGCCAGCTCATTAATGAATTCTCTATGGATCAGATAAGTGGATCGCATAAGTTATGCATCCCTTATGCGCTACTGATTCTCGAGTCACTTATGCGAAATCGCATGACTTGGTGCATAGGCTATGCACAATTCCGTGAAGGTGCATAAGGAGGCGAGAATGTGCATAAGCTATACACTCCTTATGCACATTTCTACAGTATTGGAACAGTGATTTTTCTCCTTATGCAGATCTGCATAGCTTATGCGGCAAGTTATGCACAATTTGGTCAATGCATATTTCAGCTTGAAAATTTGTTTTTCACATCTTTGGCTGTAGAAGTCACTCCTTAGTGGCCAAATTTCTCTTCAGTCCTTCAAAAACACCATTTTTCCTACAAAACAAAGTAAAAATTACAAATTAATCCAAAATCGACAATTATGAAAAACTAACTAATTAACTAATGAAATTAGCTAAAAATGACTAATAATCAAATAAAATGGTTATGAAATTAGACCTAAATGACTATGCAAAATGTATGCATCACATTGTCATGGGTGGGCTCATAACTGTTATAGCCAAGCATTTTGGTTTTAATCCTAACAAAGATCCACTACCAAAGACTTTGGACACCCTATATTTTGATGCTACACACCTATCCAAAATCGATTCACTTGCCACCTTTCCGACATTTGCACAACCAAAGAATGTAAATTGAACCCATCAGACAACCAGAGGGACAATTTGTCCCACCAGTCCAACAGCATTCTATTGAATCCACACCCTCACCGCACAGACACCCTGCCAGCTCGCACCCACACCTTCTGCGGTGAACCCTCTTCATCCACAGCCCCTCCTGCCTTCAACACTAAAGCCTTATTCACCTATCTTGAAAGGCTTAGTGATGATATATACTTTGTGGATAGAAAGCTTGAATCTGGTCTTGATATCCTCAAGGATCGTCATGATCAACAATTTGATTTTATCTTGGAAACTAGAGATAAGCAGAAAGAATTAAAGGAGATGATGAAGCAGCTCATGATTTTTCTGGGAATGCCACCTCCACCTCTACCTCCACCTCCATCACCTCCTCCAGAACCATCACTTCGACAGCAAAAAGCTCCAACCAGTCCTTTAGCAGCATCTTTCGACAAGGGCAAAACAATAGAATTAGATTAGTTTCTGTTTTACTTTTGTTCAAACTTGTAGGAGTTTTTCTTTGTAGATATGTTGAAACAATTTCAGTTTGTTTTGAATTCTGTTTTTCTTGAAGTTCTATGGGATGGCTATTACATTAGTTTTTCACTAATTTTCATTGCCTTTACTACCCTTTTGTGCATACTTGTCCATACTCTGTATATATTTGCATGCTTCTACTGGTGTTTGCACATTTTTCCTTGCTCATCATCATGCAGCAACTTTTGAATATACTGCACAGGCTGCGAATCCCCTTATGCAAATATTTTGCATAGCCTGTGCAGTCCTTTATGCTACATCATGCAGAACTGCACAGGCTGTAACCCCCTTATGCAAATGTTCTGCATAGCCTGTGCAGTCCTTCTTGCCACTCATGCAGAACCACATAGCTTATGACCCTCCTTATGCACCTGTTCTGGACAGCACTTTATTCTGCATAACCTGTGCAGCTTCTTATGCATCCCCATTATCTCTTGAATTCTCATTTGCTCTATATCAGGTAACTTTTTCTTTTTGCTCTTAAATTTCACAATTTCTGGTAACTACTCTTTACTTTGAGTTTTGATAATGCACTGCTTGAGACATTGAGGACAATGTCCAATTTTGAGTTTGGGGGTGCACATTTTGATTTTTGTTACATTTTTCACATTTTGAGTATAGGAACATCTCATCCCATTCCATTTACATATATTGTAACTATTTTACATCTACATCCATACATACATACACATAACACATTTACACACACATTATACATCACTTAGAAATTGTACACATTGCATACAAATAGACAAATAGATTTCCTCCATTTAGTTAATGCATTGTTCATTTTTAGGAATCATGCATCATGCATTAAAATCTTTTGCCAAATCCCTTGAGTATTGAAAAGCTGCCTATGAGAGTGATTTGACTTACCTTTAGTTGGGTTTGTGGATTAAAAGTTTTCTAAGAGGTGCAAGGTTTTGAAGTGTCTATCCCTTGCCTATATCTTCTTAGCCAAAAAGCCACCCAACTAGTCCTTTAGATATTGGAATGTTTAGAGGGAGTTATTGGATATAAGGTAGTCAAATGATGTCTCACCAATCCTAGAATAAATTTTCTAAACCTTTCAAGGCGAAATACCATCTTGTACTTGAAAAGAGAGATGATTAGGCATTCTTTGATTTAAACCTTCTCATTTTAAACCTTTGGCCCTTTTCCTAATTAAAATTGACCCTTGCAAACCCCTTTGAGCCTTTTTATCCCTAATTTTTCTTGAAATCCTTATTGCTACCTAGCCAATGAACCAAACACTCCAACCCTTTTCATGAGAATAATTATTTATAACATTAGGTACATAAAAAAAATTCAATAAAAGGGAGAAGAAATGCTTGTCATCTTGTAAAAGTGCTAGTATATGTGCTTTTCACTATTGTCATTCAAAATGAAAGAAATCCACCCAAAGTATTAAAAGAAATGAGTTTGGGGGTGGCAATTTTAAGGACAAACATCAAAAGAAAATGCAAGATACAAGTTTAAAGTATCAAAATGTCCCTCCATTTTTATGTCTTTTGTAAACTATGCTAGCACTTGACAATCCTCATTGTGTATTTCTCTCCTCCATATAAATATAAAAAAATTTATATAATAAAATAAGAAGTGTACCTTATGTTGTCAAGATTGAAAATATTCTCATGGTTTGAATCCTTTTTACCCATCTTTCTTCTTAGCCTCATTTTGAACCCCATGGCCCCATTGTATCCCTAAAAAGACCTTTGATCTCTTGATAGTATTTGCTACATTAGTGGAGATAGGAGTAGGGAATTTTCCTATGGGATTGAAAAATTATCCATTCATTCATTTAATTCCATCATTCTATATAGAGACACTTTGACTATTGATTGTCCTAGAATTCCTTTTGAGCATGACTCTCTCTTTTGATTGGTCGGTTTTGGAATTTTGAATGATAATTGACTTGATGGCTAAGCGGTGAAAGCTTGGATAAGCATTAGATTCTTTGCATTTTGAAGGATGGGTATATGGATTGCTGGTATGGCTAAAGGTGTGTTAAGTTATTTTAATAGGTAATTTTCATAGCTCTTTGGATAAGGCACCCCTAAAAATTTTGCATCACATTTTAAAGTTTACTTGAGGACAAGCAAAAGCTTGAGTTTGGGGGTATTTGATGCATACATTTTGCATAATCATTTAGGTTTAATTTCATAGCCATTTTTAGTCACTTTTAGCTAATTTCATTAGTTATTTAGTTAGTTTTTCATAATTGTCAATTTTGGATTAATTTATAATTTTTACTTTGTTTTGTAGGAAAAATGGTGTTTTTGAAGGACTAAAAAAGAAATTTTGCCATTGAGGAATGATCTCTACAGACAAAGATGTCAAAAACAAGTTTCAAAGTTGAAATATGCATTGGCCAAATTGCGCATAACTTGCCGCATAAGTCATGCAGATCTGCATAAGGAGAAGAATCACTGTTTCAATACCTGTCGAATTGTGCATAAGGAGAGTGCATGGCCTATGCAGATTCACGCCCCCTTATGCAATCTCACGGAATTGTGCATAACCTATGTGCCTGTTCATGCAGTTTCGCATAAGTGAGCGAAACTTAAATCGCAGATAAGGGATCGCATGACTTATGCATCCACTTATGATCCCACAAAGATTTCATTAATGAGCTGGCAGAAGATTCCCTCAGAAAATCTCTCCTCAAACACACCATTTTAGGGCTCCATGTCAGAAAATGATATAAATAGCCCCATTTCCCATTTTAGGAGACAAGAAGGAAAGGAAGAAGAGAAAAAGGAGCAGGGAGCAGCGGAAGAGTCACAATCATTTTCCACACCATTTCCAACCAGATTTGGAGGTTTCTTTCTTTTCTTATATTTTTCCTACCTTTCTAGTGTTGGACTTCTTGTTCTTTAGCTTAGATTAAAGCTTTAATTCCATATTAAATCAGAATATCTTGTAAATATTATGGATAGTGAGTAGTTTTATTTTGATTCATTTGAGATATTTTGTGGATTTTGATTGGGTAATCCATATTTTGTAATCTTAATGAGTTTTATTCATTTCTTGTGTGCTTAATGACATACTTAGTGTAGGATCCCATTAAGTGATGTTCTTAATCCATGGTTGAGGCACCGAAAGGAGAAGGCCTTGTGATAGATAATCAAGAAATTGTACTTAATTAACTTAGATCTAGAAATAGACTAAGGATTAAAAGGATTCACAGATTAATTAAAGAACCTAATGGATCTTAATTAACTCTAACTCCATGAAAGTAGGATTAGATTGATTAAGGCACTCTTTGTCTTACTCGAAAGGGTATTCAAAGGATTTAAGAATTAATCTCCTTAAAACCCGTAAGTTCCACAAGATTGGATAACCAATTTGAAATCCCAAAATAGCTCGAATATGAAATCCCGAACTCCGGAATCACCTTTTTATCATTCTTAATTTCTAATCAAATTTAATTGCTTGCCATTTTAAATTTTGCCATATTTCAACTTGCTTATTTCAAATTGATGCAATTTTAGTTCAATTAATACATTGTTGGATGGATTATTAATTTTGCACATATAGATTTCATACTCCAATACCCATCAATTTATTGCTTTGATTTCAAAAATAGTTCAATTTAGTCAACTTTTTATATAAAAAATTCAATCATTAACACAACTCCTCGTGGGAACGATATCTTTTCTATATTACTTGTACGACCCGTGCACTTGCGGTTGGGCCACATCACTGAAATTTCAAAGTGGTTTAGCCATCAAAATGTAGGATTTTCCACAACAATCCAGCTGCCTTCACATTGGGCCAATAGCGAGTTACTGGGTTTCATTCTCTGTTGTGTTATAGCATTCAACAAACTCCATATAGACGACTCTGGTTTCCAAGTGAAATGTAGATACCATTTCAAAAATGAATCTGGAGACAGCAATGATCTACATAGTTATTTCAGCTGTTGGTATGGTTCAAGAAATTTGAGGAAGCATCATATGTTCATTGGGTATGATCCGTGTTTGGATGTTAAAAGGTGATGGGTTTGGTAGATACAATTAAGGTTTTAATTGAATTCTACCTTGAAGATATGAATGGACTTCCTTTTCTCTGCTCTGATGTTTGGAATTGTTGGGTCTGTCTGCTATATGCCCAAGAAGAAAGCTTCTGTAGAAGTCTAGCCATAACTGTCATAGTCGAGTTTCTAAGGGCTTGTTTGGTTTAACTATTGAGCACAGCTAATAACTATTAGCTGATAGCTGGTAGCTGATGATAATTCATTTATGTTAAGTGCTTGATAAAATTATATTTAACTGTTACTGTTGATATATAAAATAAATAATAAGGGTATATATTATATAATTTATTTTATTATTGAAATAACTATAAAATTATAAATTTATTATATTATATTATTTATTTTATTATTAAATTAAATATATAATTATTAAATTAATATATTATATCATTTATTATATTATTAAAATAAATGTAAAATTATTAATTTATTATATTATATCATTTATTTTATTATTGAAATAAGAAAATAATTAAATTTTTTTAAAAAATAATTAATAACTTTAAAAATATAGATAAAATAATAAAATAATTATTATTGATGATAAAGAAAAAATTTATACTTAATTTTAAGTTTTTAGATATAAATAAATATTTTATATTATTAATAAAAAATATTTTAACAAAATTAAAATGCGTTAATTAAAATGTTAAAATTATAAATGAAAAATATAAAAATATTAATAATATTAATTTTCGAGTTAAATAAAAAAGAATAATATGGCCAAAATAAAAAATAAAATCAAATCAGCTATTAGCTGATGAGAAACAACTCTAAAAATAAAGCTGATACAAACTGCAGCTAATGGGTAGCTGATGGGTAGCAGATATGCTACCCATCTATCAGATTTATTTTTTTAAACTTATCAAATATTCTACTTCACCTGTTTAAGTGTCTATCAACTATTAACTATACGAACCCTCTTGTTTTCGGCCGCGGCTATCACCCCGGTTAGCAATCATGTCTTGGATTATATCTGCCTCTAATTTATTTTTTCTTTTGGTTTTAGAGGGTTGTCCAGTCGAACATGTTTTTTTATTATTATTTTTATCCCTTTTATGCATCATTAAATTAATAATATTTATTTATTTTTTATATATATATAAATAAATGTGATTATATTTTAATAAGTTTTTTAAAATTTAAAAAGTGAAAAATTATTTCTCTTTTTGAAAAATAAAAATTATTTTATTTAAAATAATTTAATTAGTAACTACGATCTTACAAATAAAATTCACCTAAAAAAAATAATTTTAGGTGATTAAACTACTTGTTGTTATTATTATTATTATTATTATTATTATTATTATTATTATTATTATTATAACGTTATTCAACAAGTATCCCGTGGGGCTAGAATCGTGACGTGGATGTAGAACCGATAAACTGGTGAAAATACTTGAATGCAAGGAAACTTATGGACTGATTGTTTTACCAATTTTCTACCTTGTAGATCCATCCAATGTAGAAGAACAAATTGGGTCTTTTGCAGATGCACTTACTGAGCTTGAGAAGAACTTTAAGGAGAAAGTAGAAAAGGTGCCCAGGTGGAAGGCTAACTTGTTGAAAGCAGCTGGTATATCTGGATGGGATTCCCGAGTGATCAGATATGTATATATTACTTTTATTTTTTGTTTAAGGTCTCATAAGGGAACATTGAGAACAGGTGAAAAAAAAAAATCTTTGCAATTGATAATTAATTACAATAGCAGATAATATATTATTTATACTCATTTAAAAAAAGCTTTTGCTAGTAAAATTTAGAATTAGAACTACACATTTGATTGCAAAACTTAAACATGGAAATGGAAAGCTAGGGTTTGACCAAACAAAATTTCATTGCATATTAAGTTAAGCCATAGCACTAATTTTATGTTGCTCAGATATATATGGGTCTGTAGTTGGCTCTCCTGCCTAAATGTTTAAGCTGGAAACCCTTTTTTTTTTAATTAAATTGTCTCTTTTTTTTATTTTTTATTTTTTGGACCCGTCTGTTGACATAATTAGCTATGCAGTAACCTAAACAATAACAAAGGGTTAACAATCTTTTGTCTATAGAAGATTGAAAACGAAACATAAATTGTTTTGCAAGATGTTAAGTATTAGGATTTTTTTTATTTATTTGGATCGTTTTGTTATAAAAATGCACGGCTTGAAGGAAAATGTTGGTGTAACATAACTCTTTGGTTGTCTCAATACTTTTTATTCATCATTAGGTCTGAGGCTAAACTTGTGAAAGAAATTGTGGAACATGTTTTGAAGAAATTGAATCATGCACCCTCAAGAGACTTAAAGGGCCTGATTGGAATTGACTCACGCATTACAGAGATTATAGATTTACTACAGAATGGATCATCAAAAGTTCGAATTGTGGGAATTTAGGGAATGGGTGGCATAGGTAAAACGACTATTGCTGGAGCTATTTTCAATACACTCTCAAGTCAATTTGAAGCTTGCTGCTTTCTTGAAAATGTTAAGGAAGAATCAAAGCAATTTGGTGGGCTTGTTTGTTTAAGAGAAAAACTCATTTCTGAAATACTGGATGAAGAACATCTACATATTACCACTCCCAACATAGGATCCATTTCCATTAAGGATAGGCTCCAGCGCAAAAAGGTTTTGCTTGTTCTTGATGACGTGAATGATGTAGATCAATTAGAATTCGTAATTGGAAGATGCAATTTTGGTTTGGGAAGTAGAGTTATTGTGACATCTAGAGACAGGCATGTTCTTATGAAAGGAGTTGATGAAGTATATAAAGTTGAGGGATTGAATGATGATGATGCTCTGCATTTGTTCAGTTTGAATGCTTTTAAGAAGTATCCAAGGAAAGATAGAATGGAGCTATCAAATAGAGCTGTTAAATACGCTCATGGCAACCCCTTGGCAATTAAAGTTATTGGTTCTTTTCTGTTTGGCAGAACAGAACAATATTGGGAAAGTGCACTATATAAACTTGGAAAAATTCCTCAGCCTAGAATTTTTCATGTGTTGAGAATAAGTTTTGAAGTGCTAGATGATGAAGAGAAAAGTATATTTCTTGATGTTGCATGTTTTTTTAGGGGGCAGCAAATTGACTTCGTAGAGGGAATACTAGATGGTTGTGGTTTCTCAGCAGGAATTGGAATTACTGTTCTTGTTGATAAATGCCTTGTCACTGTCCTTCATAACAAGTTGAAAATGCATGAATTGTTGCAGCAAATGGCTCATGAAATTGTTCGCCAAGAATCTATTAAGGGGCTGGGAAAACGCGGTAGATTGTGGAGATCTTGTGATGTCTGTCAAGTGTTAACCAAAAATCTGGTGAGAGCCATATGCATTCCATATGTTTTTATACTTACATGTGTTTCTATTTATGTGTTTATCAAAGTAAGCTTAATATATTGGGGTAACCTGTGCTTTATTTATACTTATCTGTGATCTTCAGGGAACTGAAAGGGTTGAAGGGATATGGTTAGACACATCTCAAATAGGAGAAGTGGACTTGATTTCAACAGCCTTTTTGAGGATGTATAACCTTAGATTGCTCAAAATCTACAATTTTACAATTAGAAATAACTGTAAACTGCACCTTCCTCGTGCCCTTGAGTTCCTTTCTGATAAGTTGAGGTATCTCCATTGGAATGGATGCCCTCTGAGCTCTTTGCCATCCAATTTCCAGGCAGAGAACCTTGTTGAACTTAACCTGGCTTACAGCAACGCTAGACAGTTATGGACAGGAGTACAGGTATGTTGCATTATTTTCTTGATTCCCTTTCTTCCGTCATTTCCTTTTGAAAATGCATTTTAGTTTGGGCATGTGCCTATTGTTGTATCCTATTATATTGTTTTTGCTGAATCTTGCGAGTTTAAAAGAGATTAACCTTTGCAATTCTGAGCACTTATCTACAGTGCCTGACCTCTCTCTGGCTAAGATTCTCGAGAGAGTGAATTTTGAATACTGTACTAACTTGGTAGAAGTTCCCTCATCTATTCAGTCTTTAGAGAAGCTCGGTGATTTGAATATGAGATACTGCACAAGCCTTGAGATCTTTCCTAGTGTTATTAATCTGAGATCGCTTAAGACTCCTAACTTTTCTGACTGTTCAAATCTTATGAAGTGTCCAGAGATTGCAAAGAACATAGTGTATTTAAACTTAAAAGGGACTGCAATAGAAGAACTTCCCAAATCAACTGGGCATCTCAGTGATCTCATAACATTGGATTTGAAGGATTGCAAAAGAATCAGCAATCTTCTAGAATGCATTTGTTTATTGAAATCCCTTGTGACTATTAATCTCTCTGGCTGCTCTGATGTCACCAGGATTCCAAATATTTCAGGGAAAGTGAGATTCTTGTACTTGGTGAAACTGCAATAGAAGAAATTCCCTCTTCAATTGGTAGTCTCTCTAGACTCTCTTGCTTGGATCTTACAAACTGCAAAAGGCTCAAGAATCTTCCTTGTGATGTTTCTAAGTTGGCATCTTTTGAAAAGCTTATTCTTTCTGGCTGCACAAGAATCACTAGGTTTCCAGAGGTTTCGAGTAATATAAAGAAGTTGCTTTTAGATGGGACAAAGATCGAAGAAATTCCCTCATCAATAGAGTATTGCTTTGAACTTGAGGAACTAGGCCTGCAAAACTGCACAAGATTTCATATTCTTCCGAGTAGTTTTTGTAAGTTGAAATATTTGCGAAGGCTTAATCTCTCAGGCTGCTCCAGATTTGAGAGTTTCCAGAAATTTCGTGTGACAGGGATTCATTGAGATTTCTTCACTTAGATGGAACAGCGATAAGAAACGTGTCCTCACCAATGAAAAATTTGTGTGGTCTTTCTATCTTGCAACTGAGAAACTGCAAAAATCTTAAATTGAGTGGTGTCTCTATCTGGGAAAAACTTGGTGTCTCTACTTGGGAAAGACTTTTTCCATTGTCAATGGCCATCGCAAAATTCCAGTGGAGAGATTTGAGTTTCTTGCGCAAGCTATATCTAAATGATTGCAGCATATTGAATGTGCCTAATGCTATTGGCTTCTTATTCTCACTAGAAGCATTAGATCTAAGTGGAAACTTATTTTCAGAGATACCTCAAAACATCCTTCAGCTCGAAAAGCTGGAGTACCTCGGATTAAGAGATTGCCTGCAGCTAAGATTAATACCTGCACTTCCACCGCGGCTGACAAAATTAGATGCAGAAAATTGCATTTCTCTGCGTTCTGTAACTAGTAAATCAACTGGAGTGGAAGGAAACATTTTTGAATTCCTTTTCACTAATTGTTACCAGTTGAATAATTTGGCAAAGAAGCGTATCATGGCATATGCACTAACAAAAATTCATTGTTATTCCAAAAGGCTGTGCAATCAGGTCTATTTCTGTCTCCCTCATCTATTTTTTCTTTTTCTTTACTGATCAGATTCCTTGTTAATTAGAAGTCATGGTGCAGATACCTTCTGTGGTGGCAAGGGAATCTTGTTTATGCTTCTCTGGATCTGAAATTTCAAAGTGGTTTAGCCATCAAAATGTAGGATTTTCCACAACAATCCAGCTGCCTTCACATTGGGCCAATAGCGAGTTACTGGGTTTCATTCTCTGTTGTGTTATAGCATTCAACAAACTCCATATAGACGACTCTGGTTTCCAAGTGAAATGTAGATACCATTTCAAAAATGAATCTGGAGACAGCAATGATCTATATAGTTATTTCAGCTGTTGGTATGGTTCAAGAAATTTGAGGAAGCATCATATGTTCATTGGGTATGATCCGTGTTTGGATGTTAAAAGGTGATGGGTTTGGTAGATACAATTAAGGTTTTAATTGAATTCTACCTTGAAGATATGAATGGACTTCCTTTTCTCTGCTCTGATGTTTGGAATTGTTGGGTCTGTCTGCTATATGCCCAAGAAGAAAGCTTCTGTAGAAGTCTAGCCATAACTGTCATAGTCGAGTTTCTAAGGGCTTGTTTGGTTTAACTATTAAGCACAGCTAATAACTATTGGTTGATAGCTGGTAGCTGATGATAATTCATTTATGTTAAGTGCTTGATAAAATTATATTTAACTGTTACTGTTGATATATAAAATAACTAATAAGGATATATATTATATAATTTATTTTATTATTGAAATAATTATAAAATTATAAATTTATTATATTATATTATTTATTTTATTATTAAATTAAATATATAATTATTAAATTAATATATTATATCATTTATTATATTATTAAAATAAATGTAAAATTATTAATTTATTATATTATATCATTTATTTTATTATTGAAATAAGAAAATAATTAAATTTTTTTAAAAAATAATTAATAACTTTAAAAATATAGACAAAATAATAAAATAATTATTATTGATGATAAAGAAAAAATTTATACTTAATTTTAAGTTTTTAGATATAAATAAATAATTTATATTATTAATAAAAAGTATTTTAACAAAATTAAAATGCGCTAATTAAAATGTTAAAATTATAAATGAAAAATATAAAAATATTAATAATATTAATTTTCGAGTTAAATAAAAAAAGAATAATATGGTCAAAATAAAAAATAAAATCAAATCAGCTATCAGCTGATGAGAAGCAACTCTAAAAATAAAACTGATACAAACTGCCGCTAATTGGTAGCTGATGGGTAGCAGATATGCTACCCATCTATCAGATTTATTTTTTTAAACTTATCAAATATTCTACTTCACCTGTTTAAGTGTCTATCAACTATCAACTATACAAATCCTCTTGTTTTCGGCCGCGGCTATCACCCTGGTTAGCAATCATGTCTTGGATTATATCTGCCTCTAATTTATTTTTTCTTTTGGTTTTAGAGGGTTGTCCAGTTGAACATGTTTTTTTATTATTATTTTTATCCCTTTTATGCATCATTAAATTAATAATATTTATTTATTATATATATATATATATAAATAAATGTGATGATATTTTAATAAGTTTTTTAAAATTTAAAAAGTGAAAATTTATTTCACTTTTTGAAAAATAAAAACTATTTTATTTAAAATAATTTAATTAGTAACTACGATCTTACAAATAAAATTCACCTAAAAAATTAATTTTAGGTGATTAAACTACTTCTTGTTATTATTATCATTATTATTATTATTATTATTATTATTATTATTATAACATTATTCAACAAGTATTTACCAGATAATTATCCTGTGGGTCTGGAATCGTGACGTGGATGTAGAACCGATAAACTGGTCCTTATCTCTTGAAAATCTAAATTTGTTCTAATTTGGCCCGCCGGCAGATTGCTTTTGAAAAATAGCGGGCAGCCACAAGTAAAGGATGAACATAATCAAAGTGATGGTGGCGGTAGCAAATTAATAATTATTTTCTATAGGCATCTTTTATAATAATTTTATGTATCATAAATTTATGAATTATTTTATGATATTTTTGTAATATGATTTTTTTTTAATATGGGTTAATTATGAAAAACTTATTAATTTATCTAAATTCTCACATAAAAAATAAATATAATATTTTTAACAACATGAAAAATATTAATTATAAGTAACACTAAATAACATATAATAACTTAACAAAATAAAATAAATTAGTTCAAGCAAAAATAAAACACATATGAAAAACATTATTCAAACCTAATTAATTAATTAATTACTATGGATGTGAAGAGAGGGAACGTGGTCAATTTATTTTGAAACAAACTTTGATAATGGGGCACTAAAGCCTTTTTCCATTCCCACTATTCTGTCACTTCCCCTTACTCACACGAGTTTCCTAATTTGAATAAAAAAAATTAAGTTTAATTCGTCTTTTTCCTTTGCTTTTAATAATAACAATAATAATAAATATGAATCCCAATGATTGATCAACTATCAATTTCTCTTTCTGAAAAATTCAGAATTAAATGTTTAATGACTAAGTTTTCTCATGGAAAAGTATTAAATATGACAATTACAAGCGATGATTAAAAGTCCTCTACGCGTTTCCAAGCCGTGGAAACTTTGCTTGTTTTTTACTTACAGCTCAGAAAATTCCTCATTAGAAATTTTTATATTCCCACAATCAGTAGGCAAAACCTGTGACCTTCCCATGCATTTTCATGAATTTGACTGCAACCCCTTAAGTGCCTATATATATACGAATCGATAACCAAGGGGACATATGCTTCTGAGGCAAATTTATAAGAGAAACAAAAGAGTGTAAGGAGATCACAACTTTAACATTTAGCGATGGGTTGGTTTGGCAAGCGAAGATCTGAAAAGAAACAAAACACTTATCAAACACCTGCCGGAGCAGCAAATCCTACCCATAAAACTTATGGTAGCGAAGATAAAAAAAGCAAAATTGGCAGCAAAGGTAACCACGGCAGTGCAGCAGTTATAGCATCTGCAGCCGCTGCCAGTGCTGCTGCTTCTAGCAGTGCTAGCGCTTGCAGCGGAGGTGGAGGATGTTGTTGAGTGATGTCATGCAATAATTCAATTTCTTCGTTATATATATATAAATGTATGTTAATTCCATTTCAGCTCTTTGAGAGATTGAGGATACCATATGTCATCTGTTTACTCGAATTTCAGAAAATAAGTGATTAAAAATAAAGAGGATTGTTTGTAAGAAATATTTAATGTTGTATGTTCTGTTTTTATGAGATTTGCTTAGTGTATATACTGGTTTCTTATTATCATTATTATAATGTAAATTATTATTATTATTTAAGAGCAAAGAAAAATAACACATGGATTTGTATTTTCTTTGCGTTGAATTTGTGTTTTGGATTGATTGGGTCTGAGATTTCAGATTGATGAATGATTGACCTCTTCAATCTCATTAAAGTATCTAATTATAACGAATTTTTGCAATTACAAATTTAAAAATTAAGATATTTTTCCTTTACTCGTAAATAATAATAATAATAATAATAATAACAACAACAAAATATGAATCTCAATGATTAAACATTATTTATAATTTTCGTTTGAGAATAGTATTTTATCAGTTGCTCTTTCTGACTAAATCAGACTTCAATACTCAATGATCAAGTTTTCCAATGCTTAAAAGTTCTGTACACGTTTTCAAGCTGGAGATATTCTTGACTGGAACCAGTTCTGAAATCTCCTTATCACAAGTTGATATATTCTTCCAATCACCAATAGGCAAAAGCTGTGACCTTCATAAATTTGACTGTGACCCTTATATATATATATATATATATATATATATATATATATATATTATGCTTCTAACAAAAACTTGTAAGAGAAACAATTTAAAGAGTGTGCGGAGATCTCAACTTTAATATCTAGTGATGGGTTGTTTTGGAAGCGAAGCTCTGAAAAGAAACCAAATCCATATCAAACACCTGCTGGAGGAGCTAATCTTAATCATAAAGTTCATTGAGAGGTTGAGGTACATTTATAATCTTGTTTACTCGAATTTTAGAAAAAAAAATAATAAATAAGTGATAGGAAATAAAAACGATTGATTGACTAAATATGTAACTGTTTTTAGGATATTTTTTATTGATTACTTTATATACACTTGTTTAATAATAATAATAATAATAATAATAATAATAATAATAATAATAATAATAATAATAATAATAATAATTTGTACTTTTAGTCTTAAAGATAATCATTAGTTCTAATTGCTTGGTATTAAAGATTAGGGAAAATTACAAAAAAAAAAAAAAAACTTTGTTTTTTTATTCATTTTTATTTTAAAATTGGTTATTCATTTTGTGACAAAATGATACCCTGAAATTCACACCGTTAGTAAAAGATGACTTTCTGTATTCTCTCCGTTAAGAGATATTGACGTGGAATAGAAAGGCGCTGACGTATAGCAGAAATATGCTAACGTGTTTGTTCGGAAGTTCGCCACATAGCTCCTCAGGTCCGTTGTTCCATTACATTTATCTAGCATAGGCAATTTGAATTTTGGTGGAAATTATTCAGCCAAGATTGACCCGAAAAAGGAGACTCATCTCCCAACCCAAAGTTTTTCTCCTCCATCTATTTCTGATACCTTTATACTGCTTTTACCAATCCCCAATTCACCTTTGGTCCTAGTGATTCATCATATTGTTCTTCTTGTTTGCTCACCGTGATCTGCTTATTTTGTCTTCCTAAATTGTTTGTCCACTAAGTGATCTTCTGTTTGGTTTCTTTAGTTCTAGCTGGATCTACCCCCATGGAAGGTGTTCTTATGACTTTTCCTGTTCTTGGGATAGGTGTCCCTAATGGAGCACTGGTCCCCGAGATCAATTCTTTGAGGAAAGCGATTTGAATCTCCATCTTCTGGATGCGTTGGTGCATGTGCTTTGGTGTCGTGCCTTGAAACAGGTTTTGCTGATCTAGGATGATAGTGTTATGTGGTGAAATCGGGGCATCAGATGGAATCGTGGGTGTAGTCAGATTTTGAGTCATTATTGTCACAGGTGGGTCTCTTCCTAATGTGGGAGCGATGGAGATGATGCTTTTGCTAGGAGTCCTTAAATCTGTAGCCATTAAGATGACAAAAACCACAAACAATGAAAAATAATTAGGACTAATCAAAATGCACTAGTAGCATAGAAAACGTTAAAGGGAAGAGAAATGATTTCAAATGTAGGTTCTCAGTTAGTGATCTGAGTTTCCCATAGACAGTGCTACTGTTGCCACCGTGAGTTCCTGAATACTAGTCTTAATGCCACATAGACCTGCAATAAAAAAAGAAAAAAGTGAGATGGTTGTCTTCTATCAAGCCACTCAGAGAACTGGATGTAAAACGAGAACAAGATTTGTAATGAGATTTTGAAAATGAGAATATACGTACCTTCTTTCGTTACTTAGTTGGCATTTATGCTTATTAGGAAAATAACCGTTGCCGTTCATGGATATTATCTTGATCGATATGTCGAGATTTTCTCTTCTTGCTTCATTACTAGTGTGATTATTGCTTGGTGTATCTTCCACTCACCTTGTAGGCCAAGCAAAAGTACTGCTTGATCTTGTTCGATTTTGCTTTATTCCACTATCTTCGTCTTTAGACTAGCATTTTATCTTTACATTACATATTTGTATAGAATTTTGACTATTTGACTCGAATTTGTACGTGGTATCGTTTAGTAAAACATAAAATAGAATAAAACTTTAAAATTAAAATTAAAATATTAAAAACTACAAAATAAATATTAATGAAAATATAAAAAAGATAGAGAGATATACAATGAATATAATTAATATAGTTATATTTTTGGTGTCATAATTAATAATTATATAAAATTATTAATTTTTAAATTTAAAAAATTCATTAATTGTCCAATCAATATAGATGACAATAGAGAAAAAAAAACTCAAAATTTTCTAAAAAAATTAATAATAATAACAATAATAAATTTTAAATGAAAATTAAAATATGAAACAACATAAAATAAAATATTTATAAAATGTAGAAAAATGGAGAGATATACGATGAATATAATTAATATAGTTATATTTTCAATATCATAATTAATAATTATATAAAATATTAATTTTTATATTTAAAAATATATTTATTAATTCAATCAAAATATATAACATAAAGAAAAATTCAACTTTCTAAGAAAAAATAAATAGAAATACTAAACAAATAAAGAATCACTTTCTCTTTACTTTATTTTAATATGTAGATATAAAAAGATATAGATATAGATAAATTACAATATTTTTAATTTAAATATAATATATAATCGAATTTATTATAATAATGATACTAGTATAAAATATATTTATTAGTAAAAATTACTTAATAAGTAAAAAATAAATTTTACCATAAAAATTTTTAAATAAAATCAACTATTATAAATTATTACAATCAATTGTATCTTTTGTGTTATATGGAACGAAATCAAATTAAGATTTATTATAATTAAAAAAAAAGTAATGTTTATATGTATTTTTTAATTTACTATGTTAATGAAAAGGTAACTTTATAATAAATATTTTTCTTAAAGTGATATTTATAATAAGGTGGAATTGTCGTATCCCGATATATTATATGATAAATTAGTTATTTTATATAAAATAAATTTGATAATGAATGAATATATAAATATGAATGAATTTTAACAGGTAAATGTATATGTATTGATTGAATTTTCATAATTTTATAATATTTTATAGTTTTTAAATTAATTTTATTTATATATTTATCTAAATATTATTCATTTATTTATATTTCAAGACTATGATATGTTATCGGCGAAGACTACTTTGAATCCTGCCGGTCGCCATGAGTGCCATACATTGGAATTGTAGAGGGCTTGGAAACCCACCTACAACTAGTTTTCTTAAAAAGATAATAAAGCATTGTAGACACCATATTTTGGCCGACCTCCGAAGGCAAGGGTCTTTTAGAATTGAAACTCCATCACAAATGGCTTTTCCAGACTCAACCGATCTCACGCTTAAGTTAGATGGCTTTCCGATCTCTTGGTCTCTGTCAAATGAGTTCGAGACAATATTGGATCTCCGAACTACCCAATCTTGCCTACCTATGTTTTCCAATCTCTCTGTGTGCAAACATCATAGAACTTCGTTTGACCAAATGTTATGATCGGGCTTCTCGCTTGAATGCCTCAGATATTCCTTAAAATGAAGTTAAGGTTTCTATTTGGTCTAATAATGATTTCGATCTTAAAAGTTCAAGTCAATGTCAAATCTTTGCAATTCTAATATTCTAAAGTTTCACCCGGTATTTGGTCATGACTTAGTCTGATCTCATGTTCGCGTGTAATGTTTTTCCGATCCCTTATACTCTGATTAATAATCGCTTTCAAGTTTAATGTTCAACTACGTTCAATCAATTAAGTGCTCAGACAATTTGAACGCTTTCCAATCTCATCATGAAATTGAACAAAAAGGGATTCCAATTCATTTCAAAATAAAATATATACAAGTCATTTAGCAGGAGGATCTCCCCCAGCCTGCTCCCCAGGTACATTATCAGCTCTCTGATCCTCTTCCTCTCTCTCAGGCTCCTCGTCACTCTCCTCTTCGGCCTCTGGAACGAGTTGATTCATCTAAGAGAAGTCCTCCTCAGGATAATGCTTCCTTAACTCAGCCAGGAGGTCATTATGGGCATTCACATATGCCCCAGCCTCTTTTGTCATGTTTTCCTCTTCCTTTGCCTGAAGCTCCTCCTCCTTAGCCTGGAGCTCCTCCTCCTTTCCCGAAGCTCCTCAGCAAAACGAGCGAGATTGGCAGATTAACCAGCTCAGGTGACTTTAAGTTC